>NW_021636847.1:0-263143 GCF_004799145.2 Neltuma alba
TTCCAAAATTACACATTAGGGAAGCTTAACAAAGTTTTCATTAATGAGTTCATTAATTAGCTTTGGACTCAATGAGTTATTGAGGTTGTATTAAGAAACCTAATGATTTGTGAAACTCCCAATTTTTTAAGTGAACTATGATTGCCATCAAAGCCATTTTCAAGAGATTTCCTATCATTCATTTCCATTCCATCATTATTATCTTAAAACACCAAAATATAGTATCTTAGGTTTGTTTTCATTGCATTTAGTTTAGGCACCATTCATTTAAGTCTTAAAAACCTTAAACCCCATTTCATTGCATTGCATGGCATTTAGTCTAGTTTAGGTAATTAATAAAGGCTCCCAAACGTGAAACGACCCGAGTTTGCACTATACTGCATAGCTTGGATTAATTTTGATTGAGAACCCCAAGGCGAACGACAGAAAGGCTCTCTCTTTCACCTAGTCATTGACTGATGGCTTAGATCTAGGATCCCAATCCATTGTGTTTTCCATCTCGTATTCCTGTAAAAACTTGTTAGTTTCTCCTCAACCAACCCCATTATCTAACAAATAAATTAAGCAGAGTATTCTATCCTATGCCAGAACCTCTATTCTGACACCAAAAATATTACATCTTACTTCTAAATGACTTATAGTTCAATCAGAACCGTGTTGACCATATTAGATGGTTTGGGCTCAATTTAAAAAAAAAAACTGATTTTTAGACTTTTACTATTCATTGTTTAAAATCCAGTTTTCTAGTTTAATTTTGAAAAATCATAACTTAATCTAAACAAATTGAAATAGATTAGTTCACAAAATTTTATAGAAGCTCTTTAAATCTTGCTCTTTCAAGAAAAATAATTTTGTGAACCATTTCATTTGGGAAAGTGTCAGGTTTTTGTGGAAGTCACCACTGTCCTTTTGATAAAAATCCTTTTTTTAGATTTTGATTCTTATTTTGAAAAATCACCAAAATCGTGTAGTTGGCCTTCTTAACATGCCACCTATCAAACTGAAACTTAGGATGAGATCTATTATCATGCCAAATTTTGTGATTTAAAGCGTTGAAGAACTTAGTCAAACATCACTCCAAGTTGACAGTGCAGTTAGGGTTACAGCACTGAACAAACAAAATATATACATAACCAAAAGTCAATGAATTTTTATGGTTTGGCACATAAATTAACCTTGAATCTTAGCTTACCCTTTGATGATTCAGCTCCTAAAAGCTTAGATTTTAGTTGGAAGAATGAGATTTAATGAATCCCAATAATCAAAATTAACCAACTATACCATTAACAGCATCATTATTATGCATAACCATATTAGCCACTATTAGTGAACTAGCATTATTGTAATTTGACGATCTCAATCATACAGAGGCCAAAGCAATAAAGTGTAAAGAGCAACCACATCATAATTAGCAAAGCTCATCCACATAATAGCAATTATCATGCAATAATCAACATGCAAAGTTAATGTTAGTAGTTAGGTTAAACTTGTGCTACCTTGCTCCAAAGACTTGGCTGCTTTCTTTGTTTTTCTTCCTTCCCTTCACAAATGTCAAACCCTAACATGATAAATCACAAATGAGTGGCAAGATCATCAACCATTCCATATAAAAAACAACAACATAACTCAAGTAATTCTTAAACCCTTTTAAAGCTTCCATCTTTGTTCTTGAATTTTTAGAGTTTGTTTCTTTAGCCCTAAAAATTCTCTCTCGACTCATTCCTACATGGTTTTTCATGTAGATTCCAAATATGTGCTTGGATTTTAGAAAATAAAACCCCTTCTTCCAGATTCCAACTAACTGAACCTATAGGGTTCATTATCCAAAAATCACAACTTTGGCTCTAATGCTTCCAATACTTGTTCTTAGTTTTATCCTACACTATTTTTCATTTTGAACACAATGAAAGCCTTAAAACATTTAAAACTCATCCTAGGGTCTAATTATTATGTCAGCTGAGCAGTCCCTCTTCAAAGCAACAAAGAAAACTCTTCAAAAACCATATAACTACTTGAAACCACTTGGAATAACCATTCTTTGAAGTGTTCTAACAAGTTTGAACAACAAAACTTCCTCCCCTACATAATAATCAGTTCAGCCAGCACCCAACAAGGAGGAGAAATAGATTTTCAACCATACAACTTAAGCAAACAAGGCAAGAACAACTTAGAACCAAAAACTAAACCTGAATCTTGGTTGGGTGGTCAAAGTTGATGGTTTTTCTCTTGATTCCACTTGAAGCTCTATCTTTTCTCTCTTGGTCTCACTTGGCTGAACCATATTCTGAAAATAGGGGGAAGGAGTGTGTTCTCTTAATGAGCAAATATCTCAACTACCACAATTAATGAAAGTCCAATGTCAATCCCCTCTTTACTCTTGCATTTTCCTTCGTAATTAACTAAATCCAAACTAATAATTACCAAAAGTCAAAATCCTCTCCACTTGAGGTTTGGCACTTAGCAAATTCAAATGCTCTCTATTAGGGACTTGACACATGGCAAACTGTGAGCCATTTGAAGTGCAAGACTCTAGTCTTCATTTTATTAGTGCACTTTGACTCCGGGTTTAATTTCTTTTCTATAATTACAATACTTTGGCCTCTGTAATTATTTTTTTTCATATCATAATTTATTCTCCTTATTTTATCTTCCCAAAATGCCTTTTTGTCTCAGAATAAAATTCCCAATAATTAAATAAAAAGAAAAATTAATTTCCTTCTTTTTAGTGATATTTTCACTTTTCAAATGAATTAGGAAAAATCTTGGATATTTAAGGTCTCCTTTTAATTCCATAATTTCTTATAATTTCTTGGGTATCATAGGAATTTTCTTGGAATTTTTCAAATAAAAACCCTTAATTGGCCTAAATTACTCTTAAATTCCTTTGTATTTTTCTAAAGGTAATTTTTAGTCATAAAACTAATATATAATCTCATATAATTCTCAAGGATATTATCGTTATTTTTTCTGAGGCTTGAAAATATTTTTTTCATAATTATTTTTGATCAATTTTCCTTAATTAGTCAAATTTTCATACTTGACTTGGAAAATCTTACTAATTATTTTCCATCAAAATTCTTCTATTTCTCCTTATCATTTTTCGCCCTTAATTATTTAGAAATATTTCTCATTCCTAATTACCCTATTACTGGATATGACAAAAATTGACCCTTTTTACCCTTTAAATAGCAAAATGTAATGCATGAATCAATGTAATCAAATGAATATAAATGCATGCATAATAAGGGTAAAAGTGTTGCAAAACATCATAAAACACTTGAGAAAACCATATAAAGATAGGGCTCTATCAGCTCCCTATCAAAAAAAAATTTTCTTGTTTGATTTTGGTGGTTTTTCTTACTTTTAGGACCTTCCTAGGATCAAGAACTCTTTAGGAATTTATTGTTTTGCTTTCTTATGGCTTAGTTTAATGATAATTAGATCTATCTTGTCTCTCTCCCTCTTTTGTAGGCGAT
Organism: Neltuma alba; assembly: GCF_004799145.2. Lineage (NCBI taxonomy): Eukaryota > Viridiplantae > Streptophyta > Magnoliopsida > Fabales > Fabaceae > Neltuma > Neltuma alba. The sequence goes on from NW_021636847.1 coordinate 3,477, forward strand.
AATACTAAGATGGGTGGTGATTTCTGAACATCCTACCTTTAACTCCTCAGAGTACATATTAGTAAGTGTTATGGTTCAAGCAAGTCAAATACAAACCCGTGGATTAAAAATTTCAACATAACTACTCGGATTACTATTCACTGTTTCAATTCAGATTTCTGGTCCAATTTTGAAAAATCATAACTAATTATATAAAAATTGTATTGAGGTATTCTAAAATTCTACAGAAGCTCCTTTCAATTCTCTTTAAGGAAAAAATATCAAACTGGACTTATCCATGACCAATTCATACAGTTTAATCAATAAAAATTACTATTCATTTGATAAAATTTGGAACTTCCAGATTCTATGCCTCAACTTTGAAAATCTGTATCTCCTTATGTACACATCCAGTTAAGGTGATCTAGCTCTCATTTTAAAGTCTAGGATGTGTACTATAGCTCTGCCAAATTTTGTGGCTTAACTCATTCATTTGGTAGGTCAAACTGGAGCTACAAACTCACTGCTCTATGACTTACGTTTTATCCCTTAACCTCTTTTTACTTTAATTCTTTCTATTTCTTTGGCATACATAAATTGGGTTTGCACTTTCCAATCATCCTCATACATTTCTATTCATCCCATAAATATTATAATTAAATACATGGCATTATTGGCATCCATAACATAGATTACAAATAGGAGAATATACATTGAATAATAACATCATTTATTAACATCAATAATTCTCCACTTTCTTCTCCCTGCCTCTCATGCCATTATTGCCCACCATTAATTGACTTAAATGGGTGTTTAGGGAGGGGTGAGATTCAGGAGAATCTCAATAGTAAACACTATCCATAAGCATGCAAGACATAATGCAAATGCATGACATGTTATAACATTAACACATGAATGCCATGGAAAGTAAGCTATAGCATTTGATGCTTTCATAACATATAGCCAAGGCAGAACATAAAATAAACTTGCAAACATAACTTTGCAAATATTTCATCATAGCTTAATCACATCATGGCAACACAATCACATCATGCAAGCATACATATCAAGCACACAATATAGGTAAGTTCACTACTTTGTAACATAACTTTCCTCTTGCTTTTCCTATGATTCGCTTGTCTTTCCAACCCTATGGATTTTTGGTCAACACCATTAAACATCCTCTTGGATGTTCAAAGGTCCTAAAAACATCCATACACTATGCCAAATATTCATTAGAACTAAAACATTAACCTATTTCTTACTTGGTTCTTTCTTGAACATAATTGAATTATAACCTTTGAGTTTTAATTCCAATCTTCCTAAAATTATTTTCACATGGAATTCCCATGTAATTTTGTATGTAGAATCCGTTTTCAAGCTCAAAATAATCAAAATCCAATCTTAACCATTCAAAATAGTCAAGGCCAAATAGAATAACAAATTAAGGGAAAGTTGGATTTCTTGCCAAATCAACACAGAACCACTTGATTCTTGTTGTTTTCAAGCATTTAAACATATTTCTAACATCTATTTCAGCTTTCCCTAACCTCATCAATTTCGTGCAACACCTCTCCATAGGATTTCAATTATCAAAAATCCAATCAAACCACCACTAGGCCCAAAAATAACAAGGGAGGTAGAAACTACAAAAACCCAAAAACGGCACACATACCTTGTTTTAGAGCTTGATCTGGTTTGGGATCACTTGGCCTTTCTTTCTCCCTCTTCTTTCTCTCTCTAGAAACCATTTTGCAAGAGCTTCCCTATTCTTATAGAAAGTTAGAACAAATCCTAGCTGTCAGTTCTTATTTGATCTCGGCCATCCATTCTTTCTTCTTGAATAAGTAAGCTCTCTCTCCAAGAAATATGACACTTGTCTAGGGTGATGTCATCTTGATGACATCATACTTACATCATCAAGCCACATGTCTTTAATCCAACCGCACACGTGTCTTGCATCTGACCATACACGTGTCTTGCATCCAACCAACCATACCGTAATATCTTCTTTTCCCATCTAACCATACACTTGTCTCTTCCATATTCCTTCATCATTTTGGCATTAAAATAGGAAAGAAATTAATACAAAATTCATACAAAATATAGCCCTTAGGGATTTCTTTACCTATTTTGCCATTCTGCACCATATCAGGTACTTTTTCTGAGTCCTGACTGACTCGGTACCACTGGGATACGCTCTGGTACCATTTTCTCATCTTAATTAAATACATATATAGCCCCATCTTAGAGGAGCATAGATAAAAATAATTAGCTCTACTGACAGGCTACTTAACCTTATTGAGTCACGCAGTAGAGATTTCACTATAATGGGTAGACAAAGGATTGTCTAAAATTTTTCCATACTGCGTTTTGATTTTATGCTGTCCATAAAACTTCTACTGACTCAGCATGATGACTCGTAGGTGTCATGATTGCTTTTGGTGACTCAGCATGATGACTCGTAGGTGTCAGATTGCATTTGGTGACTCAGCATGCTGACTCACCGTCGTCATGATGGTCTTTAGATATTTTCTTTCTCCTTTTCTCAGAAATATTATTAAATAATACTTAATCAGGGTTATCTTCTCCGAATTCTTTCTATCGGCTCGTAACTCTGTTGATCTGTCTCTGGGTTTTATTTTTCCCTTTCATCACAGGAAATTCCTCTAATTTTTCTTCGGTCAAAAGTCAAATTTTGGACAGCTATTTTGGCTTTCCCTGGATAGGGTATAAATTTAATTAAAGCTACCTTGTCAGTTTCTGGGGACAGAATTAATTTTACAATCTGTGTAAATTCCTCAACTACTGTTCCCTAGCTTTCCTGGTATTTGAGACCGTCTCATAGCTTAAATAATTCAATTTAATTACTATCTCAAGTTCTCTAAAAACCTGGAATGACTTCAGGGCATTTCTGTGATTTCTAGCCTTATATCAGCTCTGGGATCCTATTCCCATTTTTCAGGAATTTTTCTAAGTCATTTGGGCCCTTTTTGCTAACTCTGAGCATTGGCCAATTGGAACTTTTATTATTTACAGTTAGGTCCCTACTTGGCCTAGGAATCTTTCTTTTATTTGGTCCTTCCTTAGGCCTAACCTTCGAACCATCTCTTACAAGTTTCTGGCATAACCTCTGGCCCTTAGTTGTTCCAGTTTGTCATTCTTTAATCCCCGAATACTATTGTTTAACACATTTGCCATTAGAAAATCCCTTTTTTCTTCCGAGGATCTCCGGGACTTTTGTTACATTGGACTTAGTAATCATCCTTTCCTTGTGCTATACTTGTATCTTGAGCCAAAATTTAGGATGTTATATTTCTCCCCTTTTATAAAATTTCATCCTCGAAATTTCAAGATTAAACCTCAACCTTTGTTTTTTCCTGGGAGGTTTCTTAGGAGAATGTTCTTTGGCTCTTACTTTCAGCCTGCAAATTCTACTTTTTACTTTCTTGGCTAGGCTTTAGCCTTAGGTTTCATACTTCAATCTCATGAACTTTCACTTAATCTCACAAGTTCTTATGCCATTGGGCATTTACACGAATACTTTTCGTGTTCTTACACATGTCTTTCATTCCTTAGGCACACGTATTCAACGTTATGCCTTAACATCATACTTTTCTTAAGGTATCTCATCATATCATGGCTTTCTAGGTTTCCCTTATCATATACTTCTAGGTACTTCTCTTATCTTCATATTTTAGACCCTTTCATACTTTATCTTAAGGGCCTATTCCCTTTCTTTTACATTCTGATTTCACACATAGCTTGCCTGAATGCATAACCTTTAGGACTTACAGCTCGTGGTTCCCTTAATTCTTACTTTACTCACTTTTCTTTGTTGACTAGAATAGAATTGAGCTCAGTCTAATTAACAATAAAAGTATCTGTGGGAAAAAGTCAAGGGTACTCTCTCTGTACTAAGTAACCAACCTGAGGAGGTTTCCTATCTTAAACTCATCCCTGGTCATCTCATTCTCGTGCCCCAAAGAGACATTGCCCTTATGGCTCGGCAACTGATAAGCTTCATTACTTGTATATATTTCTAGCCTTAAACTCATGCTTTTGCCATTTATATTTGCATATTTTGGGTATAATTAGCTTTCCTTATGCATAAGAGTTGGTGAAGGAAGTCGTGAGGTTTTCTTTGTGTTTTTGCATGATTTTAGGTTATTTTATTTTTGTGTACTTTTTATTCCTTGTTTAGTGTGAGTTTCAGGGAGCTTCTTTAGTGTTCTGGCCATTCTGTTTTAGGCGCCACAGCAGATTTCCAAAGATACTCTCAGTAATAGGTGCCCTGGCAAATGATCAGAGGCGCCATGGCAGACCAAGTCTCACAAGGAGCTTAGGATCACTAATTAAAACAACACCGTATAGGCTCCACGGCAAATGATCAGAGGTGCCACGGCAGATGACAAAAAACTTCAGATTTAAATACAGAAGTCGCGCGCTCAAACGGGGAGTCTAAATTCAGTTCTTCACCCTCAAATCACGGATTTTCTCATTCTCTCTACCTTCTCTCAATTCTCTCTCCCATTTTCATCCAAATCCATCGTCTTCCACCGATCATTTATGAATCTTTCATTGATTCTTACTGTTTCTACTGTAATTCAGAGCATGAGTGGCTGAATTCCCAAGTTCTCCTAGCAATGAAGCTGACCTGAGTTCATGGAGCTAAACAGGGAGTCTTTTCAGATCTGATTTCCACTTTCTATTCTAAGATTCATTTGTATTAGTTGAACATTTGTGATTAGAATGAAGGTTGAGGGATTAGATTTATGTTTCTTGGAATTTAGATCTGATTGAACATTCAGATGTGAGTTGTGTCCTCTAATTCAGTTGAATAGAGGATTCTCTGTTAATTTGTAAATCCAATTCATTTTACTTGGACTGTTGTTATGTAATTCTGAAATTTGATTAAATGATTTTGATGATTTACAGCCGTGGTTATCCTTAGAGAATTGCAACTTGCTTCTCAAGTGTTCTTGTCAATTGATTTTCCTTCTCTACAGAGCAAGACAATGAATCTAGTAAAATAGTTGTTATTGACTTGTGTCTAGAGAGATTTAAGCAGTAGCTAAATCTATCCATTTAATTGACTCTAAGAGATTCCAAATTGTAAGATTGAACAAGGAAGGAAGGATGAATTGCTAGGGGAACTACCATCTCTTATCTGAATCTCTTTTGCATTTTAGAACCATTACTGTTACCTTTCATTTGAATTTGTTTCTTGCTTCTATTTCTCCATTCCAAAACTCAATCTTTTACCTTGGTAATTTGATAATTAAAATGAATTGTTAAGAATTTAATTCCAACTTAAGGCTCCTTGAGAAGAATGACCTAGGTATTGCCTCACCTGCTGCATTTTCCTAGTATAATTTTGATTACCCAGTGACAAAAGTTCATCAAATGGCACCGTTGTTGGAGAGCCTTACTTGTTAAGGTTCTCAACAATTCACTAGTTTGCCAAGAAAAAAAATTAGAAAACCTAAAACCACATGAAAAGTAGCTTTAGTGTTTCTAAGTTATTTCTGCATTTTCATCACTTTGTGCATTGCTGTTGAGTTGCTTCCTTTATTGTTGCATTCTGAATTCATTTTGTAGGTTGCCAAGGAGTCAAAACAATTTGGTCAGCTGTGAATTGTTTGAATCCTTGTTGTAGCAACATTTTCCTTTTAGTTGTTCTTCCACTAAATCTGATGATGGTTGATTGCTTTTATGCTTTTAAGATCTTCTTCTTCTAGTAGGAAAATTAATACCATTGTGTTAAGGGTTCAATTTGCAGGAGTAAAGGTGTGAGAAGTGTCAGAAGCTGCTGGAAATTTGTTTATCAAGTTTATCAGAAGAAGGCACTGCGGCGAATCTCATCGGATGCCATAGCACTCCTGAGAGCAGTGATTTCGTGACAAGAGCTGCGGCGGATTTCATCAAGTGCCGCAGCACCTACCCAAATTTGACTTAGGAGTTGTCTCTGTAATAGACACCGCGGTGGATTACACATACTTCCCTCTTAACTTCGTGGCTTTTCTTTGATCTTTTTCTTTTGTCTATTTGCTTTTTGGCATTTATTTCTTTAGTCTTTCCTTTTGTTCCTTAGTTGCATGTCTCAGGATAAAACCCTTTTACCTTTTGATTGGGAAATCAATAGAACTCTAAGGTAAATCAGGAAAACCAAACAAATAACTGAATCTAGTAAGCAACCTATATTGAGTGAACCTTTTCCTCAAGTTGAATCTTGCTCTTCATCTGGATCTGAATCTACTTTAGGAGGGTTTGTAGACAATCATTTTATGATGGATCAAGATAATAACAATGCTCAAACTAAGAGAGGTTGTCACACCTTACTATCAGATCCACTTAGTGTTTAATTAAAACTATTTTAGACCACATTAGATGGTCTTGGGGCTCAAAAATTCTTGGAAAAACACTGATTTTCGGATTTTTACTATTCATCGGGTAAAAATCCAGTTTTCTGGCCCAACTTCAAAAATTCATAACTTATTCCAAAAAAATCAAAAAAGGGTAGTTCAAAATTCTATTTAAATCTCTTTAAGTCCTCTTTCAAGGAAAAATAATCTCATTATCCAATTCCTTATGAAAAAGTGTCAGGTTTTTGTGAAAGGTAACACTGTCCATTTGCCAAAAACCTTTTCTCCCAGATTCTAACCTTTAATTTTGAAAAATCATTAAAAATCGTATACTTAGCCATTTTTAACGTACTTCCTATCAATTTGAAGCTCAGGACATCAAATATAATCATACCAAATTTTGTGAGCAAATTCATTTGGTAACTAAATAAAATGTGGCTCTAAACTAACATTCTGCTTAGGGGTTACAGCACCAACCATTGATAATTATACATAACCATATGTCCACGAATTTTTATGGTGTATCACCATAATTTAGCCTCCAATCTGCAGCTTGCTCTTGAGAGTTATAGGTGCTAAAATGTTACATTATATTTGGGGGATGAGATTTTTGAAAATCCCAGTAGCAAGATCAATCAACCAAAACATTAACATGCATCACTTACAAGCATTCCAACCTTTTGCTATTAATAGGGAACTACTTTACCTCATACATGTAGTACTCTAACATGCAATAGCCAAGGCACATAAAGCAAGGAATATAGCTACACAATCATCATCATCCTCATCATTTAGTTCAACCACATAATAGCACATGAAATTGCAAAGCAATCAATGCAGCATTCAACATTAAGGTCAATTAAATCTTACTACCTTCATCCAATGCTCTTTGATTTTCTTGTTCTTCTTTCTTGCTTCCACAAATGCCAAACCCTAACATGGCAATCCACAAAAAGGGCAGCAAGAATCATCAACCATTCCATATAAAATCAAAAACATAATTCAAGTGATTCCTAAACCCCCTAAAGCTTCTATCTTTGTTCTTGAATTTTTAGAGTTGGTTTCCATAAACCCTAAAAATTCCCTCTTGACCTTTTCCTACATGATTTTTCATGTAGATTCCAAATATCTACTTATATTTAACAAAATAAATTTCCTTCCTTCAGTTTTGATCTAGCTGAACCTTTGGGGTTCCTTATCCAAAAATTTCAACTTTGATTCTATGGCGTCCAACACTTGTTCTTTAGGTTTACCCTACACCATTTTTCATTTTAAACATAATGGAAGCCTCAAAACTTTGAAAAACATATCCTAGGGTTCAGATCTTGCTTTGGCTAAAAATAACACTCAAGGAAATAACCATGAAAAATGCTTCAAAACCAACTATAATCACTTGCAAACACTAAGATCTAACTTGTGTTGTTGTGTCTTAGCAAGATCTAACAACCAAACTCCCTCCCCTACATAATAAGCATTTCGGCCAACACTCAAAGAGGAAGAAAACCAGAAATTTCCACCATACAACTCAAGCAAACAAGGCAAGGAACAACTTAAAACCAAAATCTTACCTTGGATCTCACTTGTATGCTTAAAGTTGATGCCTTTCTCCTCGGTTCTCCCTTGAACTCTCTCTTTTCCCTTTTTTCCTCACCTTGGCCGAACCATAATTAGATTTAGGGGGAAGGAAGAGCTCATTAATGAACCAAAAATATCCCATCTACGCACATTAATGAGAAGCCAAGTGTCATAAGCCTACTTAGCCTTAATCCTCTCTCTTAATTAACTTAAATCATAATGTAATTAAATTCCAAAGTCAAGATCCTCTCCATTGGTAGCTTGACACTTGGAAAGCTTTAATTTCCATCCATTAGAGGCTTGACAAGTGGTGACTTATGGGCCAAGTGAAGTGCAAGACTCTGATTAACACTTTATCGGTGCACTTTTACTCCGAGTTTAATTCCTTTTCTATAATTACAGTGCTCTAGCCTCTGTAATTACCTTCTATCAGATCCATAAATTATTCTCCTTATTTTTATCTTTCTAAATTGCCCTCTTTGTCTCAAATTTAATTTCCCAATAATTAAATAAAAAGGAAAACTATTTTCCTTCTCTTTAGTGATTTTTCCTCTTTTCAAAGGAATTGGAAAAATCTTGGATACTTGAGGGTCTTCTTTTAATTTCATAATCTCTTATAATTCCTTGGGTTATCATAGGAATTTTCTCGGGATTTTATTCTCCTTAAAAATATTTATTTGGAATTTTCCAAATAAAGGACCTTAAACTAACTTAAATCGCCCTTAAATTCCTTTGTAATTTCTCCAAGGGCAATTTGGTCATAAAACCAATTTTATAATCCCATATAATTTTTAAGAAATATTTTCCTTATTTTTTCTTAATTTTCTGAGACTTGAAAATATTTTTCAATAATTATTTTTGACCTTTAATTATTTAGAAATATTCTTATTCCCTAAATGCCATATTACTGGATATGACAGAGGTGATACTGTAAATAGACCTCAAAATGGAAGACAAGATGAAAATGTTCTTCGTAATGCTAATCTTCAATTGAATAGAGATAAAGAGAATAGGAGCATTAGAGAAATTAATAACTCAAGTATGAACTGTGATCCATGTGGTTTTTATAATTTTGAAGCTGATTTCGAACTTAAGGGTACCTTGATTAATACCTTACCAAGATTTCTTGGTCTTGCAGGGGATGATCCATATAGATATCTTCAAAACATGCATGTTGTTTGTTCCTCTATGAAGCCTCATGGTGCTCAATTGGAGGATGTGCTAAGGAGAGCTTTTCACTTCACATTAGAAGAAAATGCTACGGAATGGTTACAAAGTCTACCTCAACACTTCATAACACTTACATGGGAACAACTTAAGAAGGCCTTTTTGGAGAAGTATTTTCCTGTATCAAGGACATCTAAATTGAGGAAGGCTATCTATGGAGTTCAACAAGATAGTAGAGAGACCTTGTATGAGTATTAGACAAGATTTCTGCCATGCTTTCTAAATGTCCAAATCATCAAATTAGGAAGTCTAATCTAGTTGATTGAACCCAATTGTTCTATGTTATTTCATATCATTTTAAGGGTATTTATCATAGATCTTGGCTCCTTTTGATAATAATTATGCTTAATTTAGATTAAGAGTCCTTACTTTGAGTTAGTGTCTTCTTGAGGGTAAAATTGTCATAATTGGTTATTAATTGTATTCAATTGATTTCTAGGACAATTGATGCTTCAAATTGTTGCTTTTTATTGTAGGACACTTGAGAATTAGAGCCAAGATTGAAGACCAAAGCATTACACAACATGAGAGTTTCCAAGAAAATGCTGTGATGTGGCAAAAAGTCTGAAAATGTGCATCAGTGACTATTCTGTAATAGTTCATCGAGGCAAACTTTTGAGTTCGCAGCGGCAAACTCTCAAAATCTCACTAGAATACCTCTCTGGAATAGTTCACCGCGGCGAACCTCTTCGTATCAAGAACGTCAGATTCGAATCTAGAACGCAAATATAGACCCTCTACTCATATGATCCAACCCAGATTGACCCCTCAAACCCTTAAAAACCCTATTTTCAACTAATCACTCCATTCTATCATCTCCAACACCTCTATTCTCTCATCTTCTTACCTCTCCACCTCCATCTTCTTCCCCATCCATTTCCTTCATCTTTCCTTCACTCCATCTCATTTCCTTCCACTCTGAGCTGCCATGGCCGATGGATTCACTTCAGTTGGAGCTTTTCTTGAAGCTATGGAGGGCTAGGGTTTATCAACTCTTGAAGATGGTAGAGTAGCATGAGTTTCCAAGCTTCAAAGTGGAGTTTCAGTTTCAATCTTTAGTTTCTACCTATGTATTTATGATTTCCTAGGTCTAGGATTTGTAAATTCTTAGTGAGACACTTTGGTTGATTCTGTAATCATTGGGTAATGATTTACATTTGTAGTTTGGATTGGTTGATGTTGAATTTTGTGCTTAAATATATGTCGTCACATATATGCTTCTTTGTAACTCTCATGATTCTCTCCTATCTTGCATGGTCATGTTTTGATAGTGAGTTGATTGTGGGTTACTTTGAGCCAATTGCATGATCATTCTCAAATTACACATTAGGGAAGCTTAATAATGTTTTCATTAATGAAGTTCATTGATTTAAACATTGGACTCAATGAGTTATTGAGGTTGTTGTTAAGAAAACCTAATGGATTTGTGAAACTCCCAATATCTTAAGTAAACTATGATTGCCATCAAAACCATTTTCAAGAGATTTCCTATCATTCATTTCCATTCCATTATTATTATTTTACAACACCAAAAATATAGTATCTTAGGTTTGTTTTCATTGCATTTAGTTTAGGCACCATTCATTTAAATATTAAAAACCCAAAACCCCCCTTTCATTACATTGCATGGCATTTAGTCTAGCTTAGGTAATTAATAAAGGCTCCCAAAAGTGAAACGACCCGAGTTTGCACCATACTGCATAACTTGGATTTATTTTTGATTGAGAACCCCAAGGCAAACAACGAAGGTTCTCATCACTAGTCCAGTATTTCTATGAGGGCTTGCTATCTCATCACAAGAACACAATATATGCTGCAGCTTATGGTTCACTGTTTGACTTGACCCCTCACAATGCTTGGGAATTATTGGAGAAGATGGTTAACAACAACCAATAATTCAGCACAAGGGATAACCAATCTGTTAATGAGATTTTGAGGTCAAATCCTATTAACTTTGACTCTCAATTTGCTACCTTGTCAGAAAAGATGGACAAGAGAATGACTAGAATGGAGCAACTCTTGTCAAGTAAACAATGTGGTGCTGTGGGAACATCACAAGCCTTGGTAGCTCCCTCTTGTGACTTCTGTGGTTCTATGATGCATTGGACTGAATCTTGCCCTTCTCAGTTTGAAGAAGTGGCAACCATGTATCAACAAAGATCTAGTCAAGATCAGTAAAGAAATCCTTTCTCCAACACTTATAATGAGGGGTGGAAAGATCATCTCAATCTTAAATGGGGAGGAGGGGAGAACAACAAGGAGAGGTTTGTGTAGAATAAGTTCCAGCAACGTCGATATTTAGAACAAGATATGGTTCCTTCCCAAACTGCTCAAGAAGTTGGTAATTCAAGGATGATGATATGACCCTCTTGTTAAAAAGCATGAACAGTATGAATACTAACATTAGTGCTATGGCATCTCAAATGGATAGAATTGATAAGCATACTACTACATCTAATACAAGGATGGCTGCTATAGAGTATAAGGTTGAACAATGGGAGACAAAGGCTTCAAACTTGTCTAATACTATGATTAATCCCAAGTCATTGAATGCCATAAATTTGAGAAGTGGAAGGAAAGTGACATTCAATGAGAATGATAAAGAATTTGACTTGGAGGAAGATCACTACAGTAGAGGGAACTCTATCCAGAAAAAGAAACCAGTAAGTATGAAATCTGAAAGCTTCAGAGAGAAACAACTATTGCATGATAGAAAGGAAACCGGATCTAGAAGTGTAACTACTGAAGGTTGCACAACTCAAGCTGGTCCTTCAGTTCAGATTGATAAAGAAGTCCATGAAGCACTATTAAGAGAAAACGTAGAGCAATCTTCTTCAAGAATTTCAAAGCCTAACCAGGACAAAGAAAAGATGGAGTAAGAAAACGTTGAAGATTCTCACATGAGCAACAAACCGGGAGGTAAAAGTAAAGAGGTAAGCTTGAAAGATCTACCTTTCCCTAAAGCTTTTATGTTTAGGCAGAAGGTTGCAAAAGAAAAACAGAATAAAGAAGTCTTAGATTTCTTTAGTAAAATAGAAATTAATATTCCCTTGCTAGATTTATTGAAGAAAGTACCTGAATATGCAAAATTCTTGAAAGACATTTGCACTAAAAAAAGGAAGTTTAAAACTAATGAATTGGTGCAAGTTGGCCCTAATGTTTTAGCTCTTTTAAAGCTCAATTACCTATGAAATGTCAAGATCCACAGCTTTCTCCATTCCTTGTCAAATTGGTAAATTTCACATCTCTAAAGCTTTGTTGGATTTAGGTGCTGCTATTAATGTCATGCCAAGTTCTGTTTACTATGCTTTAGGAGTTGAAATCATAAAACCTACAAGTGTCTTAGTGCAACTAGCTGATAAGTCTATTAGGAATCCCAAGGGAATCTTAGAAGACATTTTGGTCCAAGTAAAAGACCTTGTATTTCCTGCTGATTTTTATGTGTTAGATATGACTAATGAGGCCATAAGTAAAGCACATTGATTTGGGTGGACCATTTCTAAGAACTGCCAATATCATGATTTGCATGAAAGATGGGATTATAAAAATGGAATTTGGTGGTCAAGAAATTCAATTTAATATGTATGAGATGATGAAGCATCCACATGAGGATTATTCTCTGTTAGGGCTTAATATGATTGATTTGTCACTTGAAAATAAGTGTGAATCTATTTTTGAGCATGATAGCAATGATGATACTGAAGATTTTTTTGTTTCTTTCTCTTCCATATATTCTCCTTCATCTTCTTTTTCTTCACACCTGGATGATGTGTCTAGCATTGATTCTAAAATTGATGGCTGGCTTTCCACTTGGAGTGATTTGTCTTCAGTTTCATCCATTAAGTCTTCAATTGATGTTAATTCCACACTGTCAAGTAATGAACAGCTTGCATGAAGATTGCTTGTAGATTTCTCAACAGCACAAGAGAGTGAATCAATTCCTGTACAAAAAGAGGAAGGTGAAGGGCACAAGAATCATGATTGCAAGACTAGCCCAACTCTCATAGATGAATCCCCATTCAAGGAGCATGAACCTGAACTTTCTGAACAACAGGATTTTTATTTAAATTTTTATCATATTTTGTATTCCAATCCTATTTACAAGTCACTTGATCTTAGTTTCTTTAATTGTGCAGAACTAGAATATCTCTTGGAAATCATGCAAGGTGCAGCTGCTCCCAAACCTAGGAAATTAGTCATGACACTAACCAAATTTGTTGAAATATGCAGCATAGGGAGTGCTCTTTTGCAATCTATTTTTACTTGTGAAATTGGAATTCCTCAAGATTATGCTGCATCTAATCTTGAGTTTTCATATGGATTTACAGATGTTTTAGATGCATTATTGCAGGGATCCATTAAGGAGCATTGTTCACATAAAGATGAATGCATAGTTGCAGTTTTTGGTGTTGAAGCTTTGAAGCAATCTGAAAATAATTACACTATCTTAGAGCTCAAGAAACTGATACCCTCAGTAGTTCAACCTCCTAAGTTGGATCTTAAACCCCTGCCATCAACAATGAAATATGCATTTTTTAGCTGAGAATGAAAGACTACCAATGATAATCTCTAACTTATTGATTGATCTTGAAGAATCTCAGTTACTTGCTGTTTTGAAGAGGTATAAAAGTGCAATTGGGTGGTCTTTAGCAAATATTCTTAGTATTAATGCTTCAATTTACACTCATAGAATCCTGTTAAATGAAAATGCAAAGCCTATAAGGCAACCTCAAAGAAGACTTAACCCACTCATACTTGATGTTGTTAAAAAGGAAGTAACAAAGCTGCTTAGTGCTGGTATTATATACCCTATTTCAGATAGTGAATGGGTAAATCCAATTTAGGTTGTTCCTAAGAAAAGAGGAATCACTGTGATTAGGAATGAGAAAAATGAATTAATCCCCACTAGAATACAAAATTCTTGGCATGTTTGCATTGATTATAGGAAGCTTAATGATTCTACAAGAAAAGATCACTTTCGCCTACCCTTTATAGATCAAATGCTTGAAAGATTAGCTTGTAAATCTCACTATTGTTTCCTTGATAGTTTTAGTGGCTATTTTCAGGTCCCCATTGTACCCCAAGATCAAGAGAAGACTACATTTACATGTCCCTTTGGCACATTTGCATATAGAAGAATGCCATTTGGGCTTTGCAATGTACCGGGCACATTCCAAAGGTGTATGCTATCCATCTTTAGTGATTTGCTAGAAAATAGGATTGAGGTGTTGTAACATCCAAAATTTTGGGCCTAGAAGTACCAGAAATAGCCTGAATTGGATAGGCTACCAGACCCCTTTTGAGCAGAAGTCCCAAAGATAAGAAAGGAAGTCAAAGCAGTTTTAGGGACTAAACTGCAAAGTGAAAGTTTTAAGGAGCTAAAGTGTAATTAAAGTTAGAGGCTCCAGTAAAGTCTCAAAGGCCCAGAGAGAGAAAAGAGGCTAGATACAGGCCAAGGGTTAAGTTAGAAACCTCGAAGAGAGGATTATATGAAGTTAAGTCCAAACAGGGATTAAACCGTAAATTCAGAAAGTTATGACCATCAGGGGCAAAAATGGAAGAGTATACAGAGAATTCCAAGAAAATCTCAAAAAATGGGAAATAATATTCTAATGCTCTTCTATGAAGGAAAAAAGATGAAAATACCCCTGAGACAGCTTAAATGGAATTTTTGAGGTTATGACCGGTAAAAAGTATACCGTTTGAGGTAATTATTTGAGATAGCAAGAGACCTCAAAAATGTATACAAAAATGAGATTAAATGGTTAAAAGGTTGTGCTAATTTATAAAATTAGTCCTGTAACCAAAAGGCCAGCAAAATGGCTTTAATAAATTAAAAGCCGTTTATGCCGATAAAAGGGTATTTTAGTAAATAAATTTTTATGCAAGGCTTAAAGGAAGTGTTATGGCCTAAGAAAATTCATAGATATTCTCTAGAATTAAAGAAAATTTATGGAGTAGACAGAAGAATTTTCTAAGCTCCGGAAGGCCATAAAGAAAGTAGGAGAAACGTGGGCCAAGTAAATTCGGAGCAATCAAGTTTGATCCAACGACTAGGATCTAATCTCCCTTCTCCTCCATCACATTTGTGACACTTGGCATCTTCTAGAAAGTTGAGGTAAGCATGATGCAAGAAGATGATGCAATGATGATGCAAAAGTCAATTTGAAGTTCCAAGATTGCCCTTACCCTTTCTATTAGCCACCAGGGCATTTTGGTCCATTCAAGCCAAAATTTTGGCTATAAATAGGCACTCCTCCCCTCACATTTTCAGTCAAGCAAGGAACCATAGGGGAAACTCTGACGCTCTTGCATTTAGAGAGAGAAAGAGCTATTTCTAGTGAGAGAAAGTCCATCTAAGTTCAAGCTTCAAGATCAAGGTATGTGGTGGTTATAGCATCTGATTTGATGCCTATTTTGAATTAGTTTCTCTTTGAATCTGATTGTGAAACTTTTCATGATTAAAATACACTCTGTGAGCTTTAAACCCATGGATAGAACACTTCATTTGGATATGTGTATGATTTATGGTGATTTTTCAAAGTTAGGGTTTGAAATCTAGAAACATTGTTGAACTTTTGGAAGAGTGTTGAGTTCTATACAATTCCGGTATTGTTCATCATAGAATTGGTTCCTAAAACTATTTTTTGTGTAAATTTAACATAAGGAAATTTCAGTGAGACTTAGAACCACTCAATTTTGATTTTTCTAGAATTAATTATGAATTTTCAAAGTTGAGCAAAAATTCTGAAATTCCTGCGTGAACAGTACCCGTGAAGCAAATTTTCCAGATTTGATCTTCTTGAATCTAACGCCATCTAAAGTGGTCCTAATTGACAACAAATGGATTTTAAGGATGGGAAATGATGAGATTTATGTTAGAAAGGCTAGAAAGAAAACCCTAAAAGCAAGAGAAAGGGTTGAGGTTCAAGAGAGCTAGTCTTGAACTTTATGTAATCTAGTGGTCCTAATGGATTGTATGATCAATGTGACTATGTTTAGGACCTTTAGAACATCCAAGAGGATGTTTGGTGACATTCATCCGAATGCCCACATGGTTGGAAAGTCAAGGGAGTCAAAGGAAAAGTAAGAGGAAAGCTTGAGGTGCCAGATAGTGAACTTACCTATTGTCATTGCTTGATGTTGTATGCTTGTGTGTTGCCGTGTACATGTTATTGAATGTTATCATGACATGTTTTAGCTGCTATAATTGCTATTCATGATGAGTAGATTATGTCTCTATGGCCATGCATCAAGAAGTTAGCTTTGAGCATGCTAATATGTCACTAATTAACAAGAGAATAAACAAGTTTCGTGTAGTGCATTAGCATCCATCTAGTATGATTAATATGGTATTATTTGCTACTGAGATTCTCCTGAATCTCACCCCTCCCTAACCAACCATTTAGGTCAATCATCAATGGGTAATAATAGCATGAGAAGTAAGGAGAAGAAAGTGGAGAATTGTTCATGTTAATGAATGATATTATCATTCAATGTGTAATTCTCCTATTATGTAATTTATGTTATGGATGCCTATGATGCCATGTAATTAATTACAAAGCTTACGACATGTATAGAAATGTATGAGCATGAATGGAAAAGAGTAAGCTCATGTTATGTATGCCAAAGAAATAAAAAGAATTAAAGTAAAGAGATGTTAAGGGATAAAACGTAGGGCCTGGAGCAGTGAGTTTGTAGCTCCAGTTTGACCTATCCAACGAATGATTTAAGTGATGATCTTTGGCAGACTCATAGTACACATCCCAAGCTTAAAATGAGAGGTAGATCATCTCAATTGGATGTGTACACAAGGAGATACGAATTTCCAAAGTTGAAGCATAGAATCTGGAAGTTCTAGATTTTACGAAATAAACAGTAACATTTATTAATTAAACTATACGAATTGGGCAAGGATAAGTCCAATTGGATATTTTTCACTCAAAGAGCATTTAAATAGCTTTCTGTAAAATTTTAGAACACCTCAATACGATTTTTATGGATTTAGTTATGAATTTTTGAAGTTGGACTTGTAGTCTGGAAATTAAACAGTGAATAGTAACCCGAGCAGTTATGTTGGAATCTTTAAATCCATGGGCTTGTATCGTGATCTGCTTGAACCATAACGCTTACAAATGCATACTCTGAGGGGTTAAAGGTAGGACGTTTCAGGTGTTTATGGATGATTTTACCATTTATGGAAATAATTTTGATGAATGCTTAATGAACTTGGAAAAAGCTCTATCTAAATATGTTGAAAAGAACCTTATCTTGAATTTCGAAAAATGTCACTTTATGGTCCAGCAAGGAATAGTTCTAGGTCACTTAATTTCTGAAAAGGGAATAGAGGTAGACAAGGTAAAAATTGAAGTAATCTTATCTTTACCTTATCCAACAAATCTTAAGGAACTTAGATCTTTCCTAGGCCATGCTGGATTTTATAGAAGGTTCATAAAAGATTTTAGCAAAGTGACTTTTCCAATCTCCAAATTGCTATAAAAAGATGCTTCCTTTAATTTCACCGATGAATGTAAAATGTCTTTTGATGAGATTAAATCCAGATTGACTTCTCCACCTCTTTTGACTAGCCCTGACTGGAATTTACCATTTGAATTGTGTTGTGACGCCTCTAACAATGCAGTGGGTGTAGTTCTGGGACAAAAAGATGGTAAGGCTTCCAAAGTTATTACTTATGCTTCAAAAACACTAGATAAAGCTCAAACTAATTATACAACTACTGAAAAGGAGCTCTTCTTTATTGTTTTTGCATTAGATAAGTTTAGACCTTACCTAATTAACTCTAAAGTCACTGTTTTCACTAATGATTCTGCTATTAAGTATCTTTTCAGCAAGCCACAATCCAAACCGAGGCTCTTAAGGTGGATGTTGTTGATCCAAGAATTTGATATTGATATCAAAGACAAGCCTGGAGCAGAAAATGTGGTGGCTGACCATCTAAGTCGCTTACCAGAAACTACAAGGGGAGTAATTGATTTAGATTTTGTTTGCGATGAGTGTAACGATTGTTCTGTTTCTATATTGTCTCTCATGGAACCTTGGTATTGTCACATTGTCAACTTTTTAGTTGCTAGTCTAATCCCTTCTTTATTGTCTCATTTTCAGATGTAGAAGATTAAGAGTGAGTCTAAACACTATATTTGGGACCCTCCAATCCTTTGGAAGGTCTGTAGTGACCAAATCATTCGAAGATGTGTGCCAAATAAAGAATTCTAAGACATCATGCATGCTTGCCACTCTTAAACTTGTGGAGGCCATTTTAATGCTCAAAATACTGCAAGGAAAATATTAGAAGCTGGTTTGTATTGGCCATCACTCTTTAAAGACTCTTATGAGTATTGCAAGAATTGTGATATTTGCCAAAGATTTGGTAGCCTAACTAAGAAACATGAATTACCCCAACACCCAATGCTTTTCTGTGAGGTATTTGAAGTATGGGGTATTGACTTTATGGGCCCCTTTCTTCCTTCTATGGGTTTTACATACATCCCTCTTGCAGTTGATTATCTTTCACGATGGGTAGAGGCTATAGCAACCAAAAAGAATGATGCTGCCACTGTTTCAAAATTTCTGAAAAATAACACTTTTTTAGGTTTGGCATCCCTAGAGCAATAGTTAGTGATAATGGTACTCATTTTTGTAATAAATTGCTGTAAGGGTTATTCATTAAGTATGGTGTGACACACAAGACATTTACACCTTATCATTCCTAAAGTAATGGGCAAGCTGAAAATGCAAATAGATTAAACCATCTAGGAGGGATTAGAGTACCAGATTAGATGATGCTTTGTGCGCATATAGAACTGCATTTAAGACCCCCACAGGCATGTCTCCTTATAGGTTGGTTTATGGTAAAATGTGTCACCTACCGATTGAGATTGAACATAAGTCTTTTTGGGCTGTAAAAGCATGTAACCTTGATTTTGATTCTGCTGGCATGGAAAGGTTAATGCAACTACAGGAACTTGAAGAATTAAGACTTAAAGCCTATGAGAATTCCAGGTTTTAAAAGGAGAAGACAAAGATGATTCATGACAAGCAAATTCTAAGGAAGACTTTCAAGGTTAGAGATAAAGTGCTATTGTACAAGGCACGGTTCAAATTTAAACCTGGAAAGTTGAATGCCAGATGGGAAGGACCATACTTGGTCACTAAGTGCACAATTTTGGAATGATAGAGTTGCTAGATGAGATGAACGGTAAGATTTTCAAGGTCAATGGCTACCTACTCAAAATCTACAAGGAGAATTTTGATCCACTATAATCTCAGGTTGTCCCCTTCCTTACCTCACGTACCTTAGTCTGTGTTTATTTGAATATTATGATTCTTGAACTCCATTTGTGAACAAGTGTGGGGGAGGGGCATGACTAGTAACAAGTGTAGGTTATTTTTAGCTTATTTTGAGTGTTTTGTTACTTCTTCCCATTCTTTCCTTTACCACTTTTCCTTGCTTATCTTTTGTTCAGATTGCATTGAGGGCAATACAAGGATCAAGTGTAAAGAAACCTCTGTTTTCCCAAAAAAAAAAACTTTTTGAAGGAATAAGCTTGTTTCAAGGGTTTAATGTTGCATTTGTGATTAATTTTGATTTGGAAATTAATATCATGAAGTGAAATTTTCTGATGCATTGAGATTAACATGATGTATTCTTTAGCCTAAGTGAATGAATATGGAAGACAAAGCCTAGTTGGAAGGATTCTTTGGGCCTTATTATTCATTTCTTTTGTGTGTATTCACTTGTTTCATATACTCTCTAAAACTAGTCTTAGCTCTTAATCAAGACTACATGTAACATTAGTACTCTTGAACAAGATTGAGGTATTCATTCAAATTAGCTACTTAGACCAAACGGCCAATCCCTACATGATTTATCCTTTGTTGCCCATATGAGCCTTTTAGTTGATTTTTCCAATCATTTCATTTCCATTCATATAACCTTTTTCATATAGGAATGCATATTTCATTTTATTCATCCCTTGTGGAATTCACTAGCATTATGATGGATTCAATTGATGGATTGATATGAGGAAGTGCATACTTAAGCATGGGTGCAAAAAGAAAGGGAAAAAAGAATGAATGAAGAAACAAAAAAGGAGATAAGAAAAAGAAGAAGAAAAATATAGAAAAAATTGAAAAGGAAATGAAGAAGGCAAATAGACAAAAGAGAAGAAAAGCAAATAAAGAAGAGAAAGAAAGAATAAAAATACCCTTGCAACTTTTGTCACATCCAGTAATATAGTATTTAGAAATAGGAATATTCCTAAATAATTAAGGGTCAAAAATAATAATGAGAAATAGAAGATTTCTGATGGAAAATAATTATTATAATTTTCCAAGTCGATTATGAAAAGTTTGACTAATTAAGAAAAATTGGTCAAGAATAATTATGAAAAGATATTTCCAAGCCTCAGGAAATTAAGAAAAAATAAGGACAATATTTCTTGAAAATTATATGGGATTATAAAATTGGTTTTATGACCAAACTGTCCTTAGAGAAATTACAAAGGAATTTAAGGGCGATTTAAGCTAGTTTAAGGTCTTTTATTTGGAAAATTCTAAATAAATATTTTTAAGGAGAATAAAATCTCAAGAAAATTCCTATGATATCCTAAGTAATTATAAGAGATTATGAAATTAAAAGAAGACCCTCAAGTATCCAAGATTTTTCCCAATTCCTTTGAAAAGAGGAAAAATCACTAATGAGAAGGAAAATAGTTTTCCTTTTTATTTAATTATTGGGAAATTAAATTTGAGACAAAGAGGGCAATTTGGGAAGATAAAAATGAGGAGAATAATTTATGGATCTGACAAAAAATAATTACAGAGGCCAGAGCACTGTAATTATAGAAAAGAAGTTAAACCCAGAGTAAAAGTGCACCGATAAAGTGTTAATTAGAGTCTTACACTTTGCTTGGCCCATAAGTTGCCACTTGCCAAGCCTTCAATGGATGATAATTAATGCTTTCCAAGTGTCAAGCTACCAATGGAGAGGATCCTGACTTTGAAATTTAATTACATTATGATTTAAGTTATCTAAGAGGAAAAATTCAAGAAGGAGTAGGCACTTGACACTTGGCATCTCATTAATGTGGGAATAGACGAGTATAAAACAATCATACTCATCTGTTCCAATTAGAATAGACAAGTATGATCACTTCATACTTATCTGTTCTAGTTGGAACAGACAAGTATGAAGTGATCATATTCATCTATTATGAACAGATGAGTATGTTTCTCCTATCTACGTCTCTTCTGTCAACGTCCCCTATGAAACAGACGAAAAAATGACTCCAGAATAGACAAAATGATTTTTTTTTTGTAGTGGTAGTGTATGTCTAATCTACTTTTAGTGGATTAGGCCCAACTCCATAAGGTGCAGGGTCCAAAATAATTAACTAAGAGTTTGGGGTTATTATTCATAAAATGTCCTTTATTCATCCAAATAATAGGAGGGAACAGTTAATAGCATGTAGTTTTTGAATGAAAAATTGTAGAGTGGTTATAAGACTATGTGTGTGCATGACATAAGGCACTTTTGACATTTTTTCCCTCTATACTATTTTCTCTCTTCCCTTTGCTCCATAATGCACTTGCGATATAATAATATTCTTACTCCTCTTTGTGATCGAAATGTGTCCGGGTAGCCAAGTAAGTTCCTAAATCCCTCACATACTAATTCCTTCAATAAATTTATATACCTTCATCTAACAGTTCTATTGGTCATTTGTATTGTTTCTTTTCTTTTTCATGCCAGTATCATTGATAAACAATTGGTGCTTGTAGCAACATCATTCATCTAGGCCCCTCACCTTTTCATCATTAATATATTGATCTAGGTTTGAATTCTCTTATTAAAGAGAATATATTCAAGAGATGGGATATACGACTCCAGTTAACAGAGATTGACCTTAGTGAGGACATGTATCAACAAAATTGAAGAATAAATGAAGATCAGTCCTAACAAACATAACAGAGAACCGAAGAACAAATGGTGGCTGGCAAGCTAACAACTACATGGGTTAAAGGTTCTCGAGAGCTAAGGATGGAGGAAGAAGAGAAGCAATTGAAGACTAAGAAAAATAAGTTAGAGGAGACCAAAGCAAAGCAAAGAAAGGGGGAACGAAATAGGACACCAATAAATAAATTCTTTTTTTTTTTTGCATCCATTTTTTTAGAACATACATGAAAGTAAGACTTTTTACATCTGTTTAACAAAAAAACAAACGTAGAATTTCTAATCTCCGCCTATTCTAAAGAGATAGACGTAAAAACTCAATTTAGAAGTTTAAAAAAAATATCAATGTTTATATTTATTATGTTTGTTTTTTAGTGACATATATTTCTCTATTTTTTTGGGTAGTAATCATCCTTTTCTCATAAAGAAACATATAGATTACAAATTTTCGATACAATTAAAGATAAAAAGGATACTTTCACGACCTAATATTTGTGTTCCATGCATAGAGCTTTTGTAAAGTGGGTATGAAGTAATTAAAATGCATGATCAACTCATATTGCCGGGGGTGACACGGACTCTCGTTCCTTAAACAATTATGTGTTCAACCAAGGTCTGCTCTTTGCCCTTCATACAATGTTCTCAACAAAGAATAAGTTAGATAAAAAATTAAGAGAAAATGTAAAACAAAATAAAATTAAATGAAGATAAACTGAAACCTAATTATATCACCCAAAAAAAAAAAACTGAAACCCAACTACAAGTCGTTTATTTATCTTTGTCTAACATAAATTCAAAAAGAAACTCAGAATTAATAGGCATTAATTTTAAGATAAACCAACATTCCTCATTATTTCATTAGGAGTTGCGAAATCAATGACGTGTCAGTGATAAAAATAACAGCTTCATCACTCTCTCTTATTAACCTTCTTCGCTAAATATCTCTCTCAAGGGAAACAAGAACAGCTATTGCAAGATACTTCAATTACTCATATTCATGTCTTTGTTTAGACCTACCTTCTCAAATGAGTTCAACAAATCAGACATCGATGAGCTTAGGTGGGTGATTCACATCCGGCAAACCCTAGAAGAAGAGCTTGACGAAGAAGATGATGGCGAATTCCTTGAGTCTATTTTCAACGTTCCCAAGTCCCTTATGACCATTGATCCAGATTCTTATATCCCGAAACAGGTTTTAATATATATTTTCTCAATGATCTTAAAGTGAATCCACATTTTTTTCCCTAATAAATTTATCAATTTTCCATTTTAATCTTTCGAAATTACTCCCTGTCGTAGGCCATTGAGTAATTTTCTTAATAGTTTAGCTTCTTGTTCTTCTTTTCCTTTTATATATATACTGCCATGAATTCAACTGATTTTATTGTCTGGGACATTATTTTTAGGAGGAACCAAACATGATTATTATAATATTTTTCAAATTTAATTGGCATTGACTCAAGGTTTATTTATCCCGTTTTGGTAAAACTGATCAAACTTAATTCAATATGTATTTAATTATATATATTGAAAGAGAATAACGTAACAAAAGTATTGTTAAATAAGTTGCACAACTTAACATTTAAATCTAATCAAGTCAATATAAAGTTATTATAATCACAAACTGAATCAAAATTGGTAATTAATAATACTCATTAATCAAAATTATAGTCATATGCAGGATGATACTTTCTATATAACATTTTATAAGACAAAAATAATTCTAATACGATGCCATTTTGTGCTAACAACTGAAAAATAATAGTAAAATTTATGAACCGATCAAACTAACAATCTAACCCCTTTTTCTAATTGTATTTTTATCAGTTCTAAAAATAATTTATTCTGTATATGAGCATTTTAGACCAGTTCAAGCATCAGTTTACTGATTTTTCAATTGAATTGACCAACTATATTCCACCGTTTTCTAGATTTGACACTTGATCATAAGGAAGAAATCGTATCTGTAAGTATGATCAACTTATTTATCTTTGTGAATTTATACTTTTAACAGATTGCAATTGGTCCTTACCATTGTTGGCGTCCACAGCTGAGGGATACGGAGAGGGCCAAACTTGCTGCAACAAAAAGACTTCAAAAGAAGCTTCAGATTAGCCTCAACTTAGAACATCTTGTTGACCAACTGAGAAAATATGAGCATAGGATTAGAGCCTATTACCACAAGTACTTAAATTTCAATGGCGAAACCTTAGTGTGGATGATGGTTATTGATGCCTCCTTCCTCCTTGAGTTTCTTCAAGAAGGAAGAGTGATGGATTATGGTTGGAGGAAATTAGGTCATAATGAAATCCTAAGGGACATACTAATGCTTGAGAATCAGATCCCATTATTTGTTTTGAGAAAAGTTTTAGAGTTGAAATTATCATCAATAGAATCAGCGGATGATATGCTTCTTGCTATGTTGATAGGGTTCTTTAAAGAAATTTCCCCTTTTAAGACTATTAAAGAAAATTTCCCAGAGATCTATCAGGTTTCGCAATTTGCACATTTGTTAGATTTCTTGTACAATATGACTGTGCCCAAATTAGAAGAACAGCCAAATATGATTGACTTTGACGACCATAATAGAGACATGGAAGGAAATGAAAAATCCATTGTGAGATATGCCTGTAAGATTTGGAGGATGGCTTCAAAATTAACCAAGTCTTCAATAAGTTTCATTCAGAAGGTATTATTAGACTTCTTTTTCACATTAATTAAATCTATATACAGGTGTATCAACTTATGTCAGATTTCTCTAACCCTAGGGAATGAAACATTTCAATGAGCTCAATTTAAAAAAATTAGCAAGTGGGTTTATAAAGTTTTAGTAATGAAAATATGTAAGATAAAATAATAAGAAAAACTAATTAAAAGTGTTTAATACCACTTCTCCAAATTTTCAAATCAAGCTCATTAAAATTTTTTTCCCCTCCGTTTTCCTCATACCAAACAAATTATAAATGTGCTCCCTGATAGACCACCTGGTTTGGAGTCCGTTTTGCATTTAGATCATCTGTGGGTACTATGAATTAATGTAATCTTGTACAATAGATTTGTATGTGTGACTTTGATCGAGTTTAATTCAGAGATTAATTTAGTTATTTTCTTCAGGTACTGTTATACAAGCCAATGAAGATCATAATTTGTTTGCCTTTGACAATCATTTGTAACCTTCCAGTGATTGGAATGATAAAACACTCTTTGGAATACTTGTTTTTCTCAGAAGAGAAAGAGCAACAAAAACCCGAAATTGTCGATCTCAAACAACCACCATTGATGGAGGAAATCGTTATCCCTTGTGTTACAGAACTCTCAAACTCTGGAATTTGCTTCTCACCCACTAATGGAGCAATTCAAAGAATCAGATTCGATGCAGAAACAACCACACTGCACCTTCCCACAATAGCCATAGACATCAACAGTCAAGTGTTGCTCAGAAACTTGGTTGCTTATGAAGCATCAATTGCATGTGGGCCACTTGTTTTCACAAGATACACAGAATTTATGAATGGGATTATAGATTCTGGGGAAGATGCCAAGATACTGAGAGAAAAAGGGATTGTTCTGAACCACCTGAATAGTGATGAACAAGTGGCTAACCTATGGAATGGGATGGGTAGATCCATTGAATTGACAAAAGTACCATTCTTGGACAAGGTCATTGAAGATGTGAACGAGTACTATAATGGTAGGATGAGCGTTAAAGCTTGGAGATTTATGAAGCTTTATGTGTTTGATTCATGGCAGTGTCTGACATTTCTAGTTGTCGTATTCATATTTATCTTGATGTTCTTGCAAGCTTTCTGCTCTTTCTATGGATGCAATCGCAGAAATCATGTTAAGGCTAGGTGATTCGATAGTGGAATACAATACTTTCTCCAAAGCATAAAGTTCTACAGTGTATAGCGGTTGGACTTGGTTGTGTGATCTGGTTTTGCTGGATTTTAGATCCGGCTTTGATGAGCCGGGTTATTTAATAAGAGTTTTTCATCTGGGGTCACTTATTATGGTACTCTTTCAGTCTTAAATATAAGACCTATTTTGTAGTATAATTTATACTACAAAATGAGTCTTATAAAATTTAGGACCAAAGGAATATTTTGTTTGCTTAAGAGCTACCTTTGACCCAAAACTAACTCTTAAATAATTAAAAATTTAAAAACTTACTTATAATATTTTTGGGTTAATATTTACTCAGTAAAATAGAATTATTTCCAAACTTTGAAAAAATATAACTAATTCTATAAAATTCGAAAGCAAGTCATTCAAAGTTAAAGCATTTGAAAAATCCTGTCCAATTTTTCCAAAAAAATTATTTTCTCAAAATTATAGAAACTTTAATAAGTTACTTTTTCATATGTTCTGGGTCTTCTTAAAGAATCCACAACTTTTTATGTGACCGTTTAAATCCATAACTTTTCATTTTCACAATCTCAAAACTAATATATAATAAAATACGTAACTGGCTATCGCTATCACATGCATAATTACATCCCATATACAATAAAACAAGACTTATACATAACCTCCATAAATATTTTCTTTAAGCACATAATGTGAAAAAATGGATATTTCCCAAGTTATCTGAACTGAAAATGTATGGGTCCTATGACCTGTCTCAAACCTAGCATCACCTTGAGGCAAGGATTAGTTTTGAGTTGTCTAAGCGAATATCTATGCTTATACCCCAAAGCTATTTCCCATATTCAACTCCAATCATGTGCCTCCTCATGGTACACATTAGGACAATCAGAATTTTGCATTTAAATGAGACGGCTTCATCTAGCACAAATCATATCAAAATCTATATCCCTGTTCACTAATAGACTTCGATCTTATCATAAAATATGATCCCAGCTCTTTAAGTCTATATATCTTGGATTAGTTAAGATTGCACAGATCATTCTGAAAAATGTTTGTATGCCACTTGAGTCCTAATGACTCACCTCAAGGTAAGTTGTTAACACGGAAACATATTCTTATCGTCCTCATCTTGAGCTGATGTTCTGTCAACCCAAGTTGCAAACTTAAATCTCTTGTTATTCCTTAATGCAACTAGAATCAATATAAAGTAATATGCTTCATATATGGATAAGCATGCTCCTAGTGTCGTCCAACCAAAGATCAATCTCTATATCTCATCTATCAAATATATTCTCTTAATTAGTTCAACTCTAGTACATATAACTGAGTGATAAGCGTCGTTCTGCAACGGATTTTTTAACTTGTGTGGAAAATCTCGAGTTTACATACTAAGAATCAAGGCCATTTAACTGATTTCATCTGATTCTTCATTGATTGATTTTTTATTGTTGAAACTAGGGTACAGGTTTTAGTGCATTTTCTTTTATATTTCGTTGGCTTAGAGTATATATTCCCTATACCATATCCAATACAGAATTACAATATACGAAATTCATCAAATCTGCCTCCCTACTCTCATGGTATCAAAGCAAGACGGGGAGGTTTACCCAAATTTCTAATTATCAACCTACCAAATGATGCCTAATGAAGAACCTAGTGAGTCGATTAAGTCGACCATGGCTTCGGATCAATCAAACTCACCACCAAGACACAGGCGATGACTGTCACATCCTGCAGAAATTGACCATGACTGTCACATCCTGCAGAAATTGACCCTGGTAATGGAAATGAAAAATTAAGTCAGGGGCCAATATGGAAGGTAGACTGGTTGAAAAAGCCAGGTATGACATAAAATTCAAATAAGGTCCAAACTGATATTTCTGAAATTATTGATCTAGGAAGGGCAAAATGGGAAACTATGAGAAAAATTCCAGAAAATTCCCGAAAAATGGTAAAAAGGTAAGTTAGAGGTTTTGAAACCTCAATGAAGGCTCTAAAAATGAAAATAGTATGAAAATAGATTATTTCGAAATTTCCTGGAAACAATCGTTTTTCGAGAAAAATAATAAAAAATAGGAAGAAAATAATTATTTTAAATAGTTAGAAGCCTCAATAATTTCATAAAAAATATGGAATAATTATCTAAATAACTATTGGGATTTATAAAATTGATTTCATGCCTTGAAGGTACAAGAATTTTTTTTTCGGAATTTATTTGTAGCAGACTTACCGATAAAGCCTTAGTCGAAGAAAATTCAAAATAAATGGTTACAGGTGGAGAAAAATCCTAAATATTTTAAAATCATATTCTTATATTAAAATGGGATTTTTCATAGAGAGAAATGAAATTTTGGAGGTCTAAAGAAATTGTGAAAAGTTACAAGTGAATAGTAACCGATAAACTGCATTTTTGTTTGAAATTAATATTTATGAGCGGCTCCATTTTTTCTTTCTTTTTGGGTCAGATTTGGACTTCATTATATGCCAAGAAAAGTCTAAAATTTTGTGCAAAATATTGGCCCAATAATTAAATGGATTTAAGCCTAATTTCAGTTAAAATATCAGTAGGAATATTCTAGAGACTGGACACATGGTATGATCTGAAATTTTAGGGCATTGGATCGCAACCACTTGGCCATTTTGTTAGCCAAATTTTGGCCATTGATGGGGAGGAAAGGTCATATTTTTTTGTCTATAAATACCCCCTCATATTGCAATAATTCGGCCAAAAATAGAAAGGTATAAGGGAGGTGCTACCAAACAAAATTCTTGACCTTGGAAGAGAGTCTCCAAATATGCAATTGAAGTAGAAAATATCAAGCTTTGATCAAGGCTTGATTGAGGTAAGTTTAAGCTTTGTTCTGGCTAAGATTAAAGCTTGTTTTAGTTGGAAATTCGAGTTGTTTTTCAAGGTTGCATGCTGTCCAAAATTCAGTTGACATGAAGAATGATTAGGGAAGGATAGAAACCATGATTTAAGGCTTGGAATTACATGTTTAATTGATGTTTGGATTGAATTTTAGAAGAAAACAAAGATAGGGTTCTAAATGGTTCAATTCGGCCACTATGTTATCTTGGGGTAGGAGATTGTCTCAAGGTATTTTGATGATTCCAATAAATTCAAAAGGTGTTTTTGTGCAGGGAAACACTAAGGAAAAGTGTTTGAAATCATTGAAATCAAAAATAGAATGTTTGGAATATATACTACCCTATTCGGCCAAGTCTAATTGAAGGGGAAGGAGTGTGATTTCGTAAAATCTGATTTGATATTTGGATTCTATATGAAAATTTGTGTAGGAGTGGACCAAGAGGTTTATGGAAACAAAGAGGAAGTAATTATGTCAAAAATCAAAGAAAAATGGGTTTAATTAAGTTTAATGTCAAGCATTAGTGTATATTAGGGGTGTGCATGAAGCCCAAATGCCCGCAGAGCCTGCCCGAGCCCGAAGAAAAATTGCCCAGCCCAGCCCGAAAAAAAAGAGCCCGAAAAAGAATGGGCATCTTTGGGCTGGGCATTTCATGGGCAGGGCTGGGCATTTCATGGGCAGGGCTGGGCATCGGGCAGGACATGCTGCCCTGCCCATTTGGCCCTGCCCAGATTATATATATTATAATTTATAAAATAATATTAATATATTACATTTCTTTACCTAAAAAAAAGTTATCTCCCTCCTCTTTGCAATTTAACTTATTATTATTACATGTCTATTAGTTTTCTATTTTAGGGGATCTAATTCTTCTAAAGAAGCAGTAGTATCTTGTTTTTAACTTGTTCTTCGTGAGCTTTATTGTGCATATCCTATTGTTTGTTGTTGTTGTAGTGTTGGCTATTTATAAGTCAATCTTCCCCTCTATGTCATTAACAACTTTCTTTATTAGAGAATGGAGTTCATACATTACATATTTGTATAAATAAACAATTTTGAATATTTATGCAAGATAGAAAACAAGATTGGGGTAGGAGCATGGAAAGAAAATTGGGGTTTAATTATCTGAATTACATGTTTTCTATTTAATTTATATTTAGTTATTTTGTATTAATTTTTTATGAACAAGTCATATGATAGAAAGAAGTCTTTTAGTTGTATGGACTGCTAACTGCATTGTATCGCATAATAAGTATTTACATATTAAAAGTCGTTATATTAAATTATTATGAGATTATAAGATTTTTTATTTTTCTTTTTACAATTATTTTCACCCCATTTTTATATGGTCTATGTTATTCCTGTTAGCCTATTGCTTCAGTTTTAATATCTTTTTGCAATCCTTTAGGTAACATTTAATTTTTGCCACTTAAATGGATAATCAAGTTTCTATTACATCGCCATCCCTGGCTCCCAATGGAATATCTCAATGTGCTTCAACCCCTCTTCAATTTTTTCAGATGTTTTATTCTTTTCTCAATTTTCTGGAGATTAATGCAAACCGTTTGAATTTCAAGACTTTAATTACAATCTTGAGAGTTGTTTTGTTCTAAATAGATTATGAATGTTATTTATTTGGATATTTCCTAAGACTTGTTTTGAATTATTTTTGGATAATTTTAATGTGTGAAAATATAAAATTATGAAATGTAATTTTCAGGTATGGATGAAAGTTTTTTTACATGTGATATCGGTAGGTCATCACCATTTGGGCAGCAAAGCCCGCCCTGCCCAGCCCGCCCATGCCCAGCCCAAAATGGTTAGAGTTTCTATGGGCAGGGCCGGGCAGCGGGCTGCAAAATGAAGCCCATTCATGTTTCGGGCTGGGCATCGGGCAGGGGTTCTGCCCTGCCTAGCCCTGCCCATGTGCACCCCTAGACTGTATATGCTTGAATTATTGATAAATTAGAATGTGTTTATATATGAATTGATAGGTTTTGTGGAGAAGAATCAAGGAAAACACTGACCCCTTAAAGAGGCCAAATTATACTAAGTGAACAAGGTAGCATTGAACTTATAATTTGATTGTTTATCTTGCTTGCTTAATGTGTTTATATTTATTGCTTTGAAGTAATAGATTTATGTTGTGGCAATTGTTAAATTTATGACAATTGAATTGCTTTGGCCAAATGCATAATATTATGACAATGTGAGTATGTTCTTGCTTCTTTTCTTGGCATGATGCATGACATGATTTTATGTGACTTAAGAATGTCTTGAAGTTTTATAACATATCACATTGTGTATGGCTTGATTGACATGATAATTATAGTTCATTGCTACTGAGATTTCTATGAAATCCCACTCCCTCAATGTATAAACATTAATAGGAATCCCAGGTGGTGCTACTAAGGGCAAGGAGAAAGGAAAGGGATTCACTTGGAGGACGAGGAAGTATATTGTTATAAAAATGATGTTTTGTAATTATATACATTATTATGTATTGTTGTAAACTATATTGAAATATTATATCAATGATCATGGATATTTTCATATGAGTAATTGATCAAGGATTTATGTGTGAGCATAAGTCACATGATTGGAAAGGTTATGTGAAAGGAAAAGAAAAGAAAAAGATCAAAAATTGCAAAAAGGGGGGGTCAAGGTTGACTTTTTGGGAATAAAGTTTGACCAATTTGATTATGAGCAATTGGATGAATCTGGATCTAAAATTTGACTTGCTTATTGTCACATCCAGTAATATGGCATTTAGGAATAGGGATATTCCTAAATATTTAAGGGTAAAAAATGACAAGGAGAAATAGAAGAATTTTGGTAGAAAATAATTATTATGGTTTTCCAAGCCAATTATGGAAATTTGACTAATTAAGGAAAATTAGTCAAAATTAATTATGGAAAAATATTTCCAAGCCTCATAAAATTAGGAAAAAATAAGGACAATATTCCTTGAGAATTGTATGGGATTATAAAATTGGTTTTATGACCAAATTACCCTTAGAGAAATTACAAAGGAATTTAAGGGCAATTTAAGCTAGTTTAAGGTCTTTTATTTGGAAAATTCCAAATAAATAATTGGAAGGAGAATAAAATCCTAAGAAAATTTTTATGATGTTCCAAGGAATTATAAGAGATTATGGAATTAAAAGAAGGCCCTCAAGTATCCAAGATTTTTTCCAATTCCTCTGAAAAGTGGAAAAATCACTAAAGAGAAGGAAATTAGTTTTTCTTTTTATTTAATTATTGGGAAATTAAATTTGAGACAAAGAGGGAAATTTTGGAAAGATAAAAATGAGGAGAATAATTTATGAATCTGATAGAAAATAATCACAGAGGCCAGAACACTGTAATTATATAAAATAAGTTAAACCCGGAGTAAAAGTGCACTAATAAAGCAAGACTAGAGTCTTGCAATTCAAATGATTCATATTTAGCCATGTGTCGAGCCCCTAATGGAGAGGATTTAAAGCTTTCCAAGTGTCAAGCCTCAAGTGGAGGAGAGTTTGACTTTTGGAAATTAATTACATTATGATTTAAGTTAATTAAGAGAGAGGATTAAGACTAAGTAAGCTTTTGACACATGGCATAGCATTAATGTTGGTTGGTGAGATATTTTTGGTGCCTTGATTGAGCTTTTCCTCCCCCATAATCAGATTACATTTCGGCTTAAGAGAAAAGAGAGAGAGCAAGAGTGATTTTGTGAGGGGATCAAGCAAAAAGCAAGCATATTTGATCTTCCAACTAGGATTCAAGCTTGGTAAGTTGTTCTAAGATGTTCCTTGCTTTGTTTTATTGATTTGTATGGTTAGAAAAATCACTTCTTGTCCCTTCTTGTTGCTGGCTGAAATGGGTATAGTGTAGGGAAGGAGGTTTTGTTGTTAAACATAGTTAGGATATTATGAATCAAGGTAGTTTCAAGTGGTTTAGTGTTGTTTTGAAAAGTTTTTCATGGTTGAACTCCAAGAGGTATGGTTAAGCCAAGATCAAAACTGAACCCTAGGATTTTTTTTTCAAATTTTTTAGGCTACCATTGTGTTCAAAATGAAAAATGGTGTAGGGTAAACCTAAAGAACAAGTGTTGGAGGCCATAGAATCAAAGTTGTAATTTTTGGATTTTGAACCTTAATGGTTCGGCCAAGCTGAAACTGGAAGAGGAAGTTTTATTTTCTTAAATCCAAGTAGATATTTAGAATCTACATGAAAAATCATGTAGGAATGAGTTAAGAGAGAATTTTTAGGGTTTAAGGAAACAAACTCTAAAATTAAAGAACAAAGGTGGATGCTTTAAGGGACAAAGGTTGTCCTTAAGTTATGTTGTTGATTTTTATGAAGAATGGTTGATGATTCTTGCTGCCCTTTTTGTGGATTGCCATGTTAAGGTTTGGCATTTGTGGAAGCAAGAAAGAAGAACAAGAAAATCAAAGAGCATTGGATTAAGGTAGTAAGATTTAGTTAACCTTAATGTTGAGTGTTGCATTGACTGCTATGCAATTTCATGTGCTATTATGTGGTTGAACTAGATGATGATGATGATGATGATTGTGTAGCTATACTCCTTGCTTTATGTGCCTTGGCTATTGCATGTTAGAATGCTACATGTATGAGGTAAAGTAGTTCCATATTAATAGCAAAAGGTTGGAATGCTTGTAATTGATGCATATTAATGTTTTGGTTGATTGATCTTCTTACTGGGATTTCTTAAAATCCCATCCCCTAAATATAATCTAATATTTTAGGGCCTGAAACTCCTAAGAGGAAGCTGCAAATTGGAGGCTAAATCATGGTGTCACACCATAAAAATTCGTGGACTTTTGGTTATGTATAAATATTAATGGTTGGTGCTGTAATCTCTAAGCAGGACGTCAGTTTAGAGTCACATTTTATTAAGTTACCAAACAAATCTCTACATGAAATTTAGTATGCTTAGATTTGACATCGTGAACTTCAAATTGATAGGCAGCACATTAAAAATGGCCAACTACACGATTTTTAATGATTTTTCAAAGTTAAGGTTCAGAATCTGGAAAAAGAATTTTTGCCAAATGGACAGAGGTTAATTTCACAAAAACCTGATGCTCTTTCCAATGGAATTGGTTCATAAGATTATTTTTTCTTGAAAATGTATTCAAATAAATTTTTATAGAATTTTGTACCACTCCATTTTGATTTTTCTAGATTAAGTTATGAATTTTTGAAGTTGGGCCAGAAAATTATGAACAGTAAAAATCTGAAAATCAGCGTTTTTCATAAATTTTTGAGCCCAAGACCATCCAATGTGGTCTAAAATGATTTTGATTAAACCCTAATTGGATCAGATAGTAAGGTATGACACTTACAGATCTTATTTTTAGCTTTAAAACAAGTGGTAATTTATTAAATTTGGAGTTTTAGACAAAGAGATATGTTCTTCCAAAGTTGGGCATAAATCTTGAAAAATAAAAAAATGACCAAATAAACAGGACCACTTTGAATGAAATCTGGGATTGATGCATGAGATCTAGATACCAATGACTATTTTTCTCTAAAGAGCATGTCAAGAGCTTCTATAGAACTTGAAACCATCCTATTTTGATTTTTCTATAATTAGTTATGGATTTTCAAAGTGGGCAAAAATTTCAGTGAATAATGAATAGTAACTCAGAATCAAAATTAAAATTTTGAAACTTTCTCTTGCTCAAGACTTGAATAGTGGTTCTGAATGGTTCTAATTGTTATATAATTAAGTAATAAAGGAGGTGTGAGAATGACCCAAAGCTTCAAAGGCAATGCCATGCTTATTGTTGTCATATCCTATTAACTAAAAAATGAAAAATAGGGAACTTAAGATGAACCAAGGGCCAAGTAGTGTAGTAGAAATAGGACAAAATAACTTTTAAAGTGAAACTTGGGGAAAGACCGTTTGTCATTTTGAAAAGTTTCAATCCAAAAAGAGTAGAAGAGAAAATTATGCTCGAAATTCCTGAAAATTCCTAAAGTTCATGAAAAATATAATAAAGGGTTTGGAACAGGATTTGAGGCCTGAAAGATGCAAACAACATGAAAATAATTTAATTTAAATTTTTCTGTAATTTCAGGGAATTTTGGCTAGTTAGGAGAAAATTAGCCAAAATGAATTCTTTATAATATGTAAAGGCTTCAATAATTCATGAAAAAAATGAGAAAAATTATTTGAGAGGTTATTATAAATTTTAAAATTATCCCCAACCTCTGAAAGTGTAGAGATTAGCTTTAAAATATTTAAAGTCAAATTATATTAGAAAAAGGCTGATTTCAAGAAAAATTAAATAAAATGAGTTATAGGTCAAAATCAAATCTAAGAAAAATAGGAAAATCTCTCCTTATCAAAAGAAAGTAAAGTACTAGATTAGACAAGATCTACAAAAAATTTAACCGATATTAAGAAATTATATAGTGCGAGAACCAAAAGCTTCGTGTCACACCCCAATTTTTAACCCTATTTTATCTCAATTGGAACCATTTTGGATCATTTCTTATGGCCTTAAGTTGGAAAAATTTGAACCTTAAATTTTTTTAAATTTTTTTGAAATTTGGGTTACTATTCATTATAACCCTTATAAAGGCCAAATTTTAAAAATTCATAACTAATTCTAGAAAAATTGAAATAAGATGGTTCTAAGATCTATGGAAAGCTCTTAGCATGCTCATTGAAGAAAAAATACTTGTTGGTGACCAGAACTTATCCATCAATCCCAAATTTAGTTTAAAGTGGTATTGTTCATTTGGTTATTTTTTAATTTTTCAGGATCTATGCCCAACTTTAGAATGTCATAATTTTCTGTACAAAACTCCAAATTTAATAAAATGCCACTTGTTTTAAAGCTAAAAATATAATCTACAAGCTTGTCAAATTTCAACTCGAAATTCAACCAATTGTCCAAAATTTTGTTAGTCAAACTTATCCCCTAAAAAATCAACTTTTATCCCTTTTTTGCAATTCTTGCCTTTTTCTTTTCTTTTCCTTTCACATACCCTTTACAATCACATAACACATACCTAAACATGATTCCTTAATCATTACTCACATGTAAAACATACTTAATCATTACTACAATATTCCAACATAGTTCATAAATATACATAACAATACATAATGCATTATAAAACATAACTTTAATGGCATTAAGCTCAATCCTCTTCCAAAGTGAATTTCTTTCCTCTCTCCTTGCTTGACCCAACCCTTAGTTGGTGAATTATTTGAATACAAAAGAATGAGATTTCATAGAAATCTCAGTAGTAGAAATTACAATGATAATGTCAAACATGCAAGGTAAGTTACATATAGATTCATAAACATTCTATGTTGTGCAATTATTCTCACAATTCCCTAATAAATAACATATTAATGTATGTTGCCAAGGCGTACAATGCAATCAACTAATATGTAATTTTTATCAATCAATCTCAAACATAACATAGTGATTATTCAAGTAATCATATTATACAACAACCAAGCAAGTTAACATTATAAATTGTGAATTCCATGCTATCTCTTTTTAGTCCAAGATTCTCAGCCTCTTTGATTCCTTTGGGTTCTTCCTTGTTCCTTTGCACAATGCCTATCAATTCATGCATAAACACATTCCAAATTACTAATGATCCAAGCATAAACATTAATGCTCAACCTTGAATTCAATTAAAACCATTTTTCCTTGGTTTTTGACATAATTATTTCCTCTTTGTTTCCATCAATCTCTTGGCCCATTCCCATATAATTTTTCATGTAGAATCTAAATATTATATCAGATTTTACAAAATCAGATTCCTTCCCTTTCATTTCCTCTTTGTTTCCATCAATCTCTTGGCCCATTCCCATATAATTTTTCATGTAGAATCTAAATATTATATCAGATTTTACAAAATCAGATTCCTTCCCTTTCATTTCAGCTTGGCCGAATAGGATAATATTATTTTTCAAAATTTCTATTTTTGATTCCAATGATTTTAAACACTTTTCCTTTGTGTCTCCCCACACAAAAACACCTTTTAAACTCATTGGAATCATCAAGTTACATTGAAACAAACTCCTACCCCAAGAAACCATAGTGGCCAAATAGTATGTCTTGAAATCTCTAACTTGGTTTTTTTCGAAAAATCAATCCAAATACCATTTAAATATGATAATTCAAGCTTATATTCAAGGCTTCTATCCTTTCCCAACACATATTCAATTCAGCCAAAAATGGACAGCATCACAACCTTGAATTACAACTTGAATGTCTAACCATAACAAGCTTCAAACTTAAGCTCTATTAATCATTGATCAAAGCTTGGTGTCTCTCCCTTCAAACACACAGTTAAAAGCTCTTCCTCCAAGTCAAGAATTCAGTTTGGCAGCACCTCCCCTATGCTTTTCTATTTTAGCCGAAAATATTCAAATGGAGGGGGTATTTATAGACGCTTTTGGCCAGCCTTCTATCTGTAATTATGGCCAAAAATTGGCCAACAAAATGGCCATGTGTTCCCCTAATTAAGCCTCTACTTTTCTGATTAGTCCAAGTGTCGTGATTCCAGAATATTCCACTAATATTTTGACTTAAATTGGGCTTAAATCTCTCTACTTATGGGCCTACTATTTTACATGAAACTATGAAGCCCAATCTGATCTAGAATGACCCAAGAAGATGGCCCCACTTAAAATATCAATTCCAAGCAATATTAAAGTTTGTTAGTTACTATTCACTTGTAACTTTTCATAATTATTCTAGGCCTCCAAAATTACATTTCTCTCTATGAAAAATCCTATTTTAATATGAGAATGCATTCTCAAAAGTTTTAGAAATTTTATCCACCTCTAGCTATTTATTTTGAATTTCTTCCGAATAAGGCTTTATCGGTAAGACTTTTGGAAATAAATTCTCTATAATTAATTTCTATACTTTCAGGACCTAAAATCAATTTTGTAAATTCAATCAAATATTTACATAATTATTTCATATTTTTTCTGGAATATTGAGGCCTCTACACATTTAAAATAATTAGTATTCACTCAATTATCACTATTTTTTCCCAAAAAACTCTCTTCTCAAGAAATTCTATAATAAGCTATTTTTATACTATTTCCACTTTCGGGGCCTCAATTGAGATTCCAAAACCTCTAATTTTCCTTTTTACCATTTTTCAAGAATTTTCTAGAATTTTTCTCAAATTTTTTCATTTTGCCTTTCTTGGACTGATAATTTCAAAAATATTAGTCTATACCTTATCCAAATTTTATGTTATGCCTGGCTTTATCAACCACTTTACCTTCCATATTAGCCCTCGACTTAATTT
The DNA here is from genome assembly GCF_004799145.2 of Neltuma alba. Classification (NCBI taxonomy): domain Eukaryota; kingdom Viridiplantae; phylum Streptophyta; class Magnoliopsida; order Fabales; family Fabaceae; genus Neltuma; species Neltuma alba. The sequence goes on from NW_021636847.1 coordinate 41,639, forward strand.
TTCATACCTATTGTCAGGGTTAGTTTTTCCTAATTTTTCTACATGGTTTGGCTCCAAAATAGGGGGAGGACATGGATGAAATATTATATTTTGTTAAGAGTTAAGCTTGGTTAATAAAAAATTGCTATCTTCACACATGTAGGATTATGTGTCCCTTGCTGTGGCATTAACATTGAATGACTAGGATACCACAAGATCATGAAGGAATTAAGATGAAGATAAGTGTGCATGGTAACGAGTAAATGGTAACTTAAGGAATTACCATAGGTAAATTTAAACTACTCTATAAATACCCCTTCCCCTGCCTTTAGGCCAAAATTTTTTCCCGTCTCAACAACAAGGGAGAGAGGAGAATTTTGGCCAAGTGAGGAGGAAGAAAGAGGAGAAAAAGATCAAGCAAAACCTATGTGAAATTAAGTCCTAAGTCAAGTTAATAGCATGATTTTCCTTCTAGTTCATGATTCTCTATGAATTATTAGTTTTAAACATGGTTAGGATGGAAGTTAAAGGCTAGAAACCCTACGGTTTGGTGCTATCCAATTGATGCAAGATGAGATATGAATGATTTAAAGGTTGTATATGGATTGGACGATAGAAAGTAGTTGGATGATGATGTTTAAACTTTGTTGTTGAAAGGATTCCAACTTGCGAAACCTAAGGGTGCAATTCAGCTAAATCTTGTTCTTTAAGCTAGGATTTGATTTTTGTTAATTTGATGCTTCCAATGAGTTAAAGAGGTAAAATTATGTAGGGATATGTGGAGAACATGTGTTTAGAAGCATAAAAATTAAAAATTAAATTCTTGAACTCAAATACATACCTCTCGGTCAAAGTTAGAAATTAGAGAAGGAGTCGGATTTTGATAAAACTAAGTTTGTATATGGATTCTACATGAAAAATCATGTAAGAAAAGCACGTGGAGCCAAGCTAAAGAAGATGATGCTAAAACCCAAAAATAAAAGCTAAAGAGTTATGGTTTAGGTTAAAGTGTTTAATGGGATTGTTTGAGTTGGTTTTGTTAGATTTAAGGTTTTGATGATGACAAAGTATAGTTAAGTTTCTATGCACACCATTTCTGATGACTGTTTATCAATAACCTATTAGATAATTATAATACTCGATCAAGTATTGGATAAATGGCTAAATCTCATTTAATATAGTTACTTTTGAATATTTATCGATCACATGATCAATAAACAACGTTTTTGATAAGCCGTCAAAATAAATGGTAAATTTCTCTACAAACTGATAAGCATTTATTAATAACCTTATTGATAAATGAGATTTTTTATCACCTTTCAGATAAATGGTAAGTCTCAATCAACAATATCCTATTTAGAATACTTTATCGATCAACTTATTGATCAAGTCACGTTTTCCTGTCATGCTTTGTCTCTGAATAAATTACCTTTCTTAAGAAATTTTCTAGTAGTTTTTCAATAAACCTATTTTTCAATAACCTTTCAAATAAAACAGTTAAAATTGATTTTTTAAGGTTACTTACTTTAATTATTGATAAGCTTTTGGATAAAGTTAATTATCAATAACTTGTTCTGAAAAACTCAGTTACGTTGCTTTAAAGTGTTCTTCACACTATCTTTCAGAAAATATGATATTATTGTGTCTTTAAGCTTTTCTCAACCTTCATTAATTATCTTATATGTTTTATAAAAAGGAAAAGATGGCCCCTGATTTAAGAAAACAAATCCTTTTACTTGGCTTTTGAAAAATCATCATGATAAATCGCTTTGGTCAACTTTCACTCTTTATCGATAATCTATTCCATATATACATAATGACTTCGATAAATGAGTTTGATTTTCAAGTTCTCCCATTTTCAATTAATCAATAACTTTATCGATTAATCTACTTTTCAATAAGCTATTCGAAGAATTGATTCTGTGATTATCTGATCTTTGATTTATGATTTTCACTTCATGTATTAAATTCAAGGATCATCATCTATTCTGTGGTTCACTTATATTCCCTAATGAAGAAAACTTATTTCTCTACCAAGACATTTCTACAGGTTATGAAGCTCAATGGTTATGTTATAAACTCAAGCTACCTGTGGCAGAAGTGCATTTATTACGAACAACTATTGCAATTGCCAATATACGTAAACGATATCTCAACGGTTACAAGCTCTTGTGTCTAATGAAAAGTTAGAAATCTCTAACTATAAAAACCTCGAAGAGCATTGAATGAAGCAGTGAATGGACTGAGCTACCAACTATCAAAATTAATCTTCTGCATTCAATAATCTGTTTTTCCATTCTAAGTGTCAGTGTTTATCATATATACTCTAAGAGAGAGTCTGTAATTCTTTTACTCAATTCAGTAAGTGACTCAAGAGTGTAGGACTCTTGAGGGGATTGTAATCTTACAGGAAGTAAGGTAGAGTGATTGAGAGTAAGCTCAATTACTGTACTGTGGCATCAAGAGCCTATTAAATCTTAGGGTATAGTGAAAAACTCAGAGGTGTTCTGAGAACTAGACATAGATCAACTGGTTGAGACTAAACTAGTACAAATTCCTGTGTATTCATCTTCTGCTCTTCATCAATGAAATTCCTTTGAACTTATTCCCTTTTCGTTATTCTATTATTTATTTTTAAAAGAAAAAATTGTTATCACCCAATTCACCCCCTGTTGGGTGAAACTACCACTAATATTTAGTATCAGAGCAGGTCTTTTTGAAAAGGACTGGACCGTCTGAAGAGAGATCTTAATGGCAGGATTTAGTGATAGCATACTACCCGAAGGATACTCAATGATAAAATCACCAGGCTTCAACAGAGAAAATTTTACATTTTGAAAAATAAGAATGAAGATTTTCATTAGAGCCTCGGAATATGGTTTATAAGACGTGATAGAGCATAGCAACTATGTTCTGATAAAGACAGTAAACAATCAACAATTTCTCAAGAGTCCAAGTGAATTTGATAATGAGGATAAAAGGCTTATTCTGCTAAATGATAAGTCAATCAACATGCTAACTTGTGCCTTGAGTCAGAAGGAGTATTTTCGGGTCTCAAGCCTGGAAACCGCAAAAGAAATGTGGGAACCACTAGAGTTCTCTCACAAGGGAACAACTGGAGTGAAACAAAGTAGAATCAACACCCTTACCACAAAACTTGAGTTGTTCAAAATGAAAGACAAAGAAAGCATTTGAGATATAAAAGTAAGGTTCTCGCACCTTATCAATCACTTGACTACTCTTGGGAAGAAATACAGTCAAGAGAATCAAGTAAGAAAAATATTAAGCAGACTCACCAAAGAGCGGGAATCGAAGGTGACGGCCGTTGAAGAAACAAAAGGAGAATTAAGCAGCTCAGTTGCTGCACTCTTTGAAAGCTTAGCAGAGTACAAAAGCAAGCATAAGTATAAAAAAGAAATGAACGAGAAAACCTGCAAGGGCATCACTCTTAAAGCTCAAGAGAGTGAAGATGATGATGATGATGAAGATCTAGAAGACGAAGAAATAGGTATCATAATCAAGAGATTCAAAAAATTCTACAAGAACAGAGCTAGGAGAAAATTTAATCAAAACGAAAAAGCCTTCACATCTCAAATAGAGCCTAAAGAACCAATCATATGCTTTGAGTGTAAGAAACCTGGACACATCAAAATAGATTGCTTGTAGTTATCTAGATCGAAAGATAAAGGCAAAAGAAAAGAAAAGTTCAAAAGGAAGAAGGATGTCACACCTCCTTATTCAACTCATTATATATCAATTAGAACCATTTAAAGTCATTCCCCAAAGCTTAAGGATGAAAAATTTCAATTCTAAAATTTCCAATTTCGGATTTCTGAACACTATTCACAAAATTTTAGTCCAACTTCAAAAATTCATAACTAAATGTAGAAAAGATCAAAACTAAGTGGTTTCAATTTCTATTTGAAGTTTGTTATGCCCTCTATAAGAAAAAAATACTCATTGGCCTCATATCCATCTGAAACAGAGCCAGAAAATTCAAAAATTTGCACTGTTTATATTGTTGATTTTTGAATTTTTAGTATTTTAGCCCAATTTTAGAAGGGCATATCTCTTACCACTAAACTCAAAATTTAGTGGTCTACCACTTTTTTTAAAGCTAAAAATGAGATCGATAAGCCTGCCAAGTTTCAAGTCCAAATTTTGTTAGATTTAAGGTTTTAATGATAACAAATTTAGGAATATGTGTTTCAGTAAGTTGATCGATCATCTGATAGATCAAGGGTTTATCAATCACTTTATAGATAACTTTCCTATGCAAACATGTAACTTAGCAGAAATATTAATTGATAACTCGATAGATAATGTGTTGCTCGATCAATTGATCAATCATTGTTAACATAGTTGTGTATAGAAGCCTGCAGAAAATTGGCGATCAATTGATTGATAATCTAATGATCAAATAACTGTCAGATAAATAAGTCATCAATGAAAAGACAGATAAATAGTATAACTCTCTACTCACTTTGTATTTGTCTTAATCACAATTTATCGATCACATTATCGATCAAAGGTTTTTTGATAACTTGTTCTGTCATTGCATTATAACTTACCTATTTATCGTTTTGTTCAAGTGTGCAGACAAACTCTGCCTATATTGTATAGCCGGTCCTGAGCCCGTATAAAGGAAGGGGGTTGTGTTAGGCCTCGACAGCCAACGTAAAAACCCATCGAATCACATGAACATGGATCAACGAAGTAATTATGCTAATACTAGGTTGTTGCCCAGAAGTGACGCGCTGTATGGCTCGAGTACAATGAGAAATGAGCTAGAGCCGCTGTATCGTAGCCTGGATGTAGTGTTAAATGAGCGAGGGCTACCGCACTCTCTTGGACAGAGGCGGCTAAAGAAGTTAGTTCATGAGACTGAGATTAGATTTGGTACTTGGAATATTGGGACGCTGAATAAGAAATCTATGGAAGTAGCAGGAGTTATGAGGGACAGAAGGATTAATATCTTGTGCCTCCAAGAAACCAAATGGACTGGAGAAGCTGCCAAGGAACTTGGAGAGTATAAACTTTGGTACACAAGAAAGGTGAGTGCAAGGAATGGGGTTGGTATCATCGTTGATGGAATATGGAAAAAAAACATGGTAGAGGTTAAAAGGTTTAAGGACAGAATAATATTGTTAAGAGTAATTGTTGGAAAGGATATTATCAATATCATTAGTGCCTATGCACCTCAGGTTGGGGCAGAGACACACCTTAAAGATAAGTTCTGGGAAGATATAGAGGGGTTGGTTCAAAGCATACCACTCGAAGAAAAAAATTTTATCGATGGGGAACTTAATGGACATGTCAGTAAGGAAGCAGGACAATTCAGCAGGGCCCATGGTGGTTTTGGTTTTGGGGAGCTTAATAGTGGAGGACAATCTATTCTCGACTTTTCTCTTGCATACAATCTTGAGATTTCAACACTTGTTTTAAGAAGCGAGAGGAGCATTTAATCATGTACAAAAGTGGTGTCTCAAAATCACAGATTGATTTCTTTTTGGTTAAGAATCCAGACAGAAGATTGTGTACTAATTGCAAAGTGATTCCAGGAGATGGGGGTGACTGCCCAACATAGAGTACTTATCCTTGATGTACATTTTAAGAGTACCAGGCAGAAGTACCATCAAGTGATAAAACCCAGGGTTAAGTGGTGGTAGTTAAAGGGTAAGAAGTGGGAGTTATTCAAAAGGACCCTTTTGGAGGAAGGGATTTGGGAGTCACAGGGAATACAAACATGATATGGGAAGAGATAGCTAAAAGGGTTTGTTTGGTAGCTAAAGCAATTTTAGGAGAATCCAAAGGTCCTGGTCAGAGAGATGAGGAGACTTGGTGGTGGGATAAGAGTGTGCAAGAGAAAGTCAAACAAAAAAGAGATTGTTTTAAGGCCATACACTTGTGCAATAGTGTAGAAAACTAGGAAAAGTATCAGTTGACTAAAAAAGAAACAAAGAGAGCAGTGAGCGAAGCACGTACTAAAGCTTATGAGGGGTCTTATCGGGAGTTAGGAACAAAGACGGAAGAAAGAAATATTTACAAGATTATGAAGCAAAAAGAGAGGAAAAAGAGAGATCTGAACCAAGTAAAGTGTATAAAGGATGAAGATGGTAAAATGTTAGTTACTGATGGTGATATTAAGGACAGATGAGAGGCTTACTTTTACAAGTTGTTTAATGAGGGAAGCAATTATGCGACTCAGGACAAATTAACAAAGATGATCGAAATTTGGCTTTCTACTGCAAGATTCGTATCGAAGAGGTTAAGGCAGCTCTCAAGAAAATAGACAATAAAAAGGCTGTTGGGCCTAATGGTATCCCTATTGAAATTTGAAAATGTTTGGGCGATAAGGGTGAGGTGTGGCTAACCAAGCTTTTTAATGAAATTTTACGCTATAAGAATATGCCGGATGATTGGAGGAGAAGCATTTTAGTTCCTATTTACAAGAATAAAGGAGACATTCAAAACTGTACAAGCTACAGAGGGATAAAACTTATGAGTCATACAATGAAGTTGTGGGAAAAAGTGATAGAATATAGGTTGAAGCTACAGACTTCTATTTTGAAAAACCAATTTGGATTTATGCCAGGGAGATCCACATCGGAAGCAATCTATTTACTAAGGGGGTTAATGGAAAGATATAGAAGTAGAAGAAGGGATTTACATATGGTTTTTATTGACTTGGAAAAGGCTTATAATCGTGTGCTAAGAGAAGTAATGTGGAGGGCTTTGGAAAAGAAAGGTGTACGAGATGCTTATATCAAAGCCATGCAAGATATGTATGAGGGGGTAACTACCAGTGTAAGGACACCTGGAGGTGAGATAAAGGACTTCCTTATTAAGATTGGCTGACATCAGGGATCCTTTTTGAGTTCGTATTTGTTCAACATTGTTCTAGATGTTCTAACTGAACCTATTCAAGAAAGAATCCCTAAGTCCATGCTTTTCATGGATGATATAGTTCTCATGGTGGAATCAAAACAAGAGATTAACACTAGATTGGAGTTATGGAGAAGGGCTTTAGAGTCTAAAGGTTTCCGTTTGAGCAGGAACAAAATAAAATATATGCATTGTGATATTGGGGGGAGGCAAGGCAATGGGGATTTAGAGGTGAAGATGGGGGAGCAAATCATTCCTCAAGTATCAAAGTTTAAATACCTAGGATCTATTATACAGGAGGATGGGGAAATTGATGGAGACGTTTCTCATAGAATACAAGCTGGCTGGTTAAAGTGGAGGAAAGCTACCGAAGTTATTTGTGATAAGAAAGTACCTAAGAAACTTAAAGGAAACTTTTATCAGACTGCTATAAGACCAGCTATGTTGTACAGTAGTGAATGTTGGGCAATAAAGGGAAAACAAGGTAGTAGAAATGAGAATGTTGAGATAGATGTGTGGTCATACAAGAAAAGATAGAATTCGAAATGAAAATATTAGGGCAAGAGTCGGTGTGGCACCTATCCAAGAGAAAATGATTAAAAATCACTTAAGATGGTTTGGACATGTACAGAGAAGGCCGTTGGAGGCCCCGGGGAGGATGGTGGATCAGACAAGATAGAGTCCCATAAAAAGGGGCAGAGGAAGATTAAGAAGAACACTTAATGAGGTCATTGAACGAGACCTCCTAGTCAACAACATATCTAAGGACTGGGTTGTTGATAAAGCACGATAGCGTCGTGTGATTCATGTAGCTGACCCCACCTAATGGGATAAGGCTTGTTATTGTTGTTGTTGTTGTTCAAGTGTGCAGACAAAGCCATTTTATCGATCACTTGATCGATCGGTAGTTTATCGATCAAATGATCGATCATCATTATCTCACTATGCTACTATGTTAAGCTATCTTTTTCGATCACCTGATCGATAATCTATTTATCAATAAGTTGATTGATCACTTAAACTTCTAAATATTCTGTTTTCACATAACGTGTTTGATCAAAATGTTTTCCTAGCAAATCAAAACTAAGTCTTTCCACTATTTTTATCGATAACTTGATCGATCAATCCTTTTTCGACCACTTAGTCAATCATCATATGTTTTATACACTTTGAGAAAATCTTTGTTAAACATCTTTATCGATGAAATTATCTATCTTTTGTTTATCGATAAAGTACTCGATCATTACTTGCTGAAAATCTATTTTTACTTCACCCAGCTTTATCGATAACATGATTGATCAAATATTTTTCAATCACTTGATCGATCATTATCTCTTTCCAGTTAAACTTCAACAAGTTAACATGATTCTCAAAATATGTTGATTATTTCCCTTTAAGCTTTTCTCAGCCTTATTGTTTATCTTAATTCTCTATTTTAAGGGATTCAAAATCAAAAGTGACCTTGAGCCTTTTCTCTAGATGCTTTTCTAAAGTTATTTTTTTCATTTATCGATTACTTGATCGATAAATCGTTAATCAATAACTTGTTTGATAAATAAACTTGCCTGTGTCAAATTCTTCCTATTTGATTAATCGATAAGTTGATCGATCAACCAGTCATCAATCATTACTTCGATCAACCATATCTAGCTCTTGTTTAAACATATTTAACTTATTGAATCCACTTTCAAACACTAAATGTTCATTTTTATCATTTGATCAGTTATGATTCTAAGCCTTAATCTGCAAGAAAAATTTATTTTATTAACATACTATTGTAGATTACAGAGAAGAACTCAACGATTATCGAACGGCTGTTTAATAGCTTGTAACCTACATGTCAGAAGCATTAATGGCAAAAACCGTTGTAGCTAGGAAGACACGCAACTGAAACTTCCAACGGTTAGAAGCTCTTCCGTCTAACGGTTATTAAACCTCTGCAACTATAAAAGGCGCGAAGAAGCATTGAATGCGCGAGCTGCCTTCTGCCAATAGTTTACTGTTGCATTCAATACCCTGTTCTTGCTTATAGTGAGCTTCAGTGTTTCTCATTTATTTACTCTATAAGAGAGCTTTATCTATCATCTTTAATTACTTTCTGAGTGAAACTCAAGAGTGTGGACTCTTGAGTGGGATTGTAACCTTACGGATAGTAAGGGGGAGTGATTGAGCGAATCAATTGCTGTATTGCGGCACCAAGAGCTCGATTAATCTTAGAACTTAGTGAAATACTTAGAGGTGTTCTGAGGACTAGACGTAGGTCAAGTGGTCATGACCGAACCAGTATAAATTCTGTGTCTACTCTCTACGGTGAAATCTCTCTAACTTACGCTCTCTATTTTTGTTTAAGCATACTTTTAATTTGTAAGATTTTTATAACTCACCCAATTCACCCCCCTCTTGTGTGAGACTGTCACTAACATTTGGTATCAAAGCAGGTCTCTTTTGTAAAGACTTAACAATCCGAAGAGGGATCCTATTGTAGGATTTGGAAACAGCGTGCTAGCCGAAGGGTATTCGACATCAAAATCACCTGGCTTTAACGGAGAGAACTATACCTTCTAGAAGATCAGAAGGAAAATCTTCATCAAAGCTACCGAATATGGATTATGGGACATGATCAAACATAGTAACTACATTATGATGAAAACCATAGACGGACAACAAGCTCGTAAGAGTCCCAGGGAGTTCGATGAAGAAGATAGAAAGTTAGTGACACTAAATGACAAAGTTATCAACATACTAACATGTGCACTAAGTCAAAGAGAATATTTCTGAGTTTCCAGTTTGGAAACTGTAAAGGAAATGTGGGAAGCATTGGAGATAGCTCACAAAGGAGCCACCAGTGTAAAACAGAGCAGAATCAACACTCTCACCACAGAATTTGAATTATTCAGAATGAAGGATGGAGAGAGCATCCGAGACATGGAAGTTAGATTCTCGTACCTCATAAATCACCTCACTACACTCGGAAAGAAGTATAGTCAGGAAGACCAAGTAAGGAAAATCTTAAGTGGTCTCACAAAAGAATGGGAGCTGAAAGTAACAGCCATTAAGGAAACAAAAGGAGAATCAATTGGCTTGGTTGCAGTGTTATTTGGGAGTCTTGCAAAATATGAGAGCAAGAAAAAATATAAAAAGGAGATGAATGAGAAAAACCACAAAGGCATTGCTCTCAGAACTCAAGAGAGTGAAGATGACAACGAAGAGGACCTAGAAGATGGCGAAATGGGTCTTATTGTCAAAAGGTTCAAGAAATTCTACAGAAACAAAGCCGGAAGGAGGTTTCAATCAAAACGCAAACTCTCTACATCTCAGAATGAGACAAAGGAACCAATCATCTGCTTCGAATGCAAAAAGCCAGGGCACATCAAAGTAGAGTATCCCCAGCTGTCCAAGATAAAGGACAAAGAAAAGTTCAAAAAGAAGAAAGCCTTTTTTATGTCAATATGGGGAGATAGCTCCTTAGAGGAAGAAGAAAGTTACGATGAAGAAACCGCCAACATCTGTCTCATGGCTCAGGAAGATAAAGATTCAAAGACAGATGAGGTAATCACTTCTGAACCCTCCTATGATGAATTACAATCTACATACAATGCATTACATTCAAAATTAGTAAGAATTACAAAGGAGTTGGTAAGCTCCAAGAAAAAAATAAAGTTTCTGGATTTGGTTGGTCCGTCAAGAGTTAAAATTTTTGGTGGAAATCTGTATACTCTTGTGATAGTTGATGTCTATTCGAGATTCACCTGGACTCTATTTCTTTCCTCTAAAGATAAAACATTTAATGCATTCATTGTTTTTGTCAAAATGGTCTAAAATGAGAAAGGTATTTTGATTGTGTCAATCAGGTCTGATCACAGAGGAGAATTCAAAAACAATGAATTTACGGACTATTGTGACAAGCATGGGATAGATCATAACTTCTTAGCACCAAGAACTCCTCAACAAAATGGAGTTGTTGAATGAAAGAACAGAGTGCTCATGGAAATTGCAATAGCAATGCTGAATGAGAAAGGGATTTCGCAAGTGTTCTAGGCCGAAGCAATGAGCACGGCTTGCTACATCTCCAATAGAGCTTACATCAGAACACTGCTTGGGAAAACACCATATCAGCTATACAAAGGAAGAAAGCCAAAGGTGTAAAAACTCCTATGAGCTCAACCATCTCACTAGGCATAGACGAGAAGGGCAAGGACGTGAATCTAACCAAGTACAGAGGAATGATTAGGTTACTACATCTCACGGCAAGCAGACAAGATATTCAATGTAGTGTGGGAATGTGCGCAAGATATCAATCAACAGCTAAAGAATCACATGAAGAAGCCATCAAGCGAATCCTCAGATATCTTGTCGGTACACAAAATTTGGGAATCTGGTACCCAAAGAAAGGCACAGAATATCTAATGGGATACTCAGATGCTGATCATGGAGGTTATAAGATGGACAAGAAGAGTACCAGTGGACAATGTCAATTCCTCAGAGGATGTCTTGTCTCGTGGTCAAGTAAAAAGTAGAATACTGTGGCAATATCCTCTACAGAATCAGAATATGTTGCCACTACCAACTGTTGTGCTCAAATTTTATAGCTAAAACAACAATTACAAAATTTGGGAATCAACTTGAAGGAGATTCCAATTCTGTGTGACAACACAAGCACAATAAGCCTGTCCAAGAATCTAGTTCATCATGCCCGAACTAAACACATTGACATTCGACATCATTTCATTCGGGATCATATTCAAAAGAAAGATGTAAAAGTAGAGTTCATCCCCACCGAATATCAAATAGCAGACATTTTCACAAAGCCTCTTAATCAACAGAAGTTTAACTACTTCAGAAGAGAATTAGGAATGGTAAATCCCAACGAGCTGTAAGAAATCTTATATTATCACTCTAATTTGAATCTTTAGATTTAATGTTTTGATGATTAAAAGACTAACTTAAGCATAAGAGTGTATAGAAATTTGTTTTGCAGAAAGCTCTGTTTTGTCAAAGAAAAACAGAGGTAAATAGAGTATGGAATGATCGATAAGGACATCAATAATCATAATGGAAGTAAGGATTGATTTATCGATCAACTGATTGATAAATAAGGTATCTAGAGCTAAAGAATGAAGTTGGAAGGAAAGTTATCGATAAGCTGATCGATAAGTCAATTATCGATCAACACATTGATCAAGAGCAACAAGGATTTCAGAGTCAAATGGTAAGAATTATCGATTAGCTATTTGATAAATCATTAATGGATCAAATGATCGATAAACAAGAGCAGGTACATATTTCTCTCGTTAACTTTTATCGATAACATGATCGATAATCTATTGCTTGATAACTTGATTGATAATTGTCTTCAGTGTTCTTGTGTGTTCTTCATATTTATTGAACACGTGGTCGATCATTCGTTGATCGATAACTTGATTGATAATTTTAGTGTTTATAATGTTCAATTTTTGAAAACCTCTTGTCAGTTATCAGAGCCCTAACTCGATAAACTGCTTCCCTGTTCTTACTCAACGATCTAAAAACTCACTATTCTATTAAATTGCTGTTCTATTTCCACTCGAAATCACTCTTGAAGCTTTTTCATTCTCCACTGCATCCTTTAAACACTCTTTTCACCGATCAAATCCTTAAAATCCTTTGGTACAATGAGAAATGGCAAGAGTTAAGCAACCGAATGTTGACCAAGAGGAAAGCACCAAAACACAAACCCAGTCCAGAGATACTACTCCCTCGACTATGAAGAAAAGATACAGACTAAAAGTAAGGGAAGAACCATCTAAGAAAAGAGGAGTATTAAAGATTCATGAAAGCCAGACCGAAGAGCAATCCACTCTTCAGAGAAAATCTCTATGGTCAAAATCGAAATCTAAGCTACCAATGGTTACCAAGGAATCTGAAACAGAATCTGATGATGAAACTTCAGTTCAAAAAGTTGTGGAGGCGGCTTTACAAGTTCCGGTCCCCAAGCAACCAAGACAGAGGAAACAGAAAGCAAGCAAAGGTATGTCACACCAAATTCCTTCCAAAGGTACTCCATTTGATTTTTCTATGTTACTGATTACGAATCTAGATAAAGATGTGAACTTGGCTAAGTTTAAGGCAGACTTTGCAAATCAAAAGTTCTGTCCTTTTCGGTTGATATTCAAGGCCTGAAGAAAAATGAGAAAATTAATTTGGACTTGAATGAACCACTAGAGTATTATTCAAATTGGTTTATCATTAGAGGAGAATACTGCCCAGAAGTGATTAAAAGATTCTATTGTAATATGGAATCTGTGGAAGAATATGATGATCAAGATAATTTGATAAATGATTATCTAAGAGTTAAACTAGGAGGTAGAACCTTCCATCTCTCTAGTGCTAAGCTGAATGAACTGCTAGGAGCCCAAGAATCTGTGAGAGGACCTGATATGAATGACATTAAAGGGTATAAAATTCTGATGTAAAGTGATAACTACCCCGGGGAACTAAATTTTCCACCAAAATAATGTGTGATTATTATAGAATAATCCACTATATCTATTCAAGGAGTATGATCAATAAGTCTGGGAGTTTTTCACATCTGACCCAAGATGATTACTTACTATTGGCTAGGATAATCAGTGGAGAAAAGATCAACATAGGGGATCTGATTTTTAAAGAAATAAAGGATTTTGTTCTTAACAAATCTAAGTCTACACCAATTCCCTATCCTCAATTGACCACTTAAATCCTTCAAGTGAACAACATCGCACCTTTTGAGCCAGGAGAACTTAAGGTAAAGGTTCCTACCTTTGGCATCAACAAACTCAACAAGATGAGAATCCCTGTGCCTTTCAGACCCTCACAGAAGAAAACTCAAAAAGATAAAGGGAAGCAACCAGCTACTAGCACCTCTAGACCCTAGGATGAGGCAGAATCCAATACAGTTCCCTCTCATACATCTGGACCCTCATTTCTGGAAAAATCAATCAGGGAAATGTTCCAAGCCAAACTTCAAGAATTTGAGAAGACAGTGTATTCGACAGCTAAAGACTATAGGGAAGTCTCAGATAGAAAATTTGATGGCATTTCCAAAATTCTAGATCTTTATCATCAAGCCATGGTAGTTCTGGAAAAAGAAGTTTCTTAGAGGTTTGACTATATTCAAAGGGAGATCCGAGATTTAAAAGGGATGGTAGCCTCTCTCTGCAACAATTTCTCTGCACCCACACCTCCTTCAGTTTTGAAGACCTACTCTCACATCCACCATCTCCTCCTCACCATGAGTATGTACCACTTACCTCATCTATACCCACTTCTCCTGTTTCTACTTCACCATCTACACCTTCTACCTCTCCCACTCCTCCTCCTACCGTAGCTCTTATCACAGTCCCTCAGTCTACCCCCTCTATCACTGTCTCTCCTTTTGCTCAGCTTCCCCCTCTTCCTATCTTAATCACCTTGCCTTCCCTACCTTCTGATACTGACAAAAAGGGGGAGAAGAAGGAATCTGTTTAGTTTAGTTCTTATTTTACTGTGTTTTTATGTTTTTATGTAATCTGAACTCTGATATTTCAATATTATCAGTTAATGTTTTTTTTTCCCTTACTTTGATCTATCGTGAGTCTTTATTGTTTCTTTGATTTGATTTACTTCGTTATATGTTGATATTTGATTAACTCTTCACATAGGTTTTGTCATCATCAAAAAGGGAGAGAATGTTAGATTTAAGATTTTAATGATAACAAATTTAGGAATATGTGTTTAAGTAAGTTGATCGATCATCTGATTGATCAAGGGTTTATCGATCACTTTATAGATAACTTTCCTGTGCAAACAAGTAACTTAGCAGAAATATTAATTGATAACTTGATAGATAATATATTGATCAATCAATTGATCGATCATTGTTAACACAGTTATGTATAGAAGCCTGCAGAAAATTATCGATTAATTGATCGATAATCTAATGATCGAATAACTGTCAGATAATGGGACACAAGTTTGGTAAGTATTTATCAATCACATGATCGATAAATAAGTCATTGATGAAAAGACAGATAAATGGTACAACTCTCTACTCACTTTGTATTTTGTAACATCCCGATTTTTGGGCCTATAAGTACTAGAAATAGCCTGAATGGGATAGGCTACCAGACCCCTTTTTAGTAGAGGTTCTAAAGATGAGAAAGGAAGTTAAAACAGTTTCAGGGACTAAACTGCAAAGTGAAAGTTTTAAGGGGCTAAATGTAATCAAGGTTAGAGGCTCCAGTAAAGTCTCAAAGGCCCAGAAAGAAAAAAGAGGCTAGATACAGACCAAAGGTTAAGTTAGAAGCCTCAAAGAGATGGTTTTATGAGGTTGAGCCTAAGCAGGGGTAAAACCGTAAATTCAGAAAGTTACGGCCATCAGGGGTAAAAATGGAAAGTACTTAGAAAATTCTAAGAAAATCCCAGAAAATGGGAAATAATATTCTAAGGCTCTTTTGTGAAGAGAGAGGACGAAAATACCCTTGAGGTAACTTAAAAGGAATTTATAAGTTTATGGCTCAATTTGAGATGTAGAGGTAGATTTAATTGTTTGAGTCATAAGGAAACCTCAGAAAATTATGGTAAAATGAGGATGTATGATTTAAGAGACTATAGAAAATTATAAAATTAGTCTCATCCCCAGAAGACCAGCAAAATGGCTTTAAGAATACTTAAAAGCCAGTTGTGCCGAAAAAAGGCATTTTAAAGAATGATTTTTAAGTGGGGCTACAAGTTGAGTTATGACCTGAGAAAATTCACAGATTTTCTCTAGAATATGAGGAATTTTATGATATTTTTGGATGAATTTTTGGAGCTTTGGATTGAATAAAATGCTCCAGTCAAATATTAAATAATTTTTATCCCCTAAATAGGAGACAAAACCAAAGAAAATATCTAAGAGCCATCATGACGATGCTGAGTCATCAAGCGTAATCATGACACTGACGAGTCATCATGCTGAGTCACCAAGCGTAATCATGACACCTACGAGTCATCATGCTGAGTCACCAGAAGATAATTATGGACAGCATAAAAATCAAAACGCAGTATGGGAATATTTTAGACAGTCTTTTGTCTACCCGTTATAGTGAAATCTCTACTGCGTGACTCAGTAAGGTCAAGTAGCCTGTCAGCAAAGCTAATTATTTTCATCTATGCTCCTCTAAGACGGCACCATATGTGTACCTTTTATTGGCCAAAATTTTAGGAAGAAGTTGTCCTGGTGGTACAAGGTAAGTCAGGACCCGAAAAATATCCGTTACGGTGCAAGATTGGCTTGATAGGTGGAGAAATAATTAAGAAAATATTTTTGCACGAATTTTCTATTTATTTTCTCCCTATTTTAATGCCATAAATGATGAAAGGACATGAAAGTGACAAGTGTACGGTTAGATGAGAAAAAGAAAATATCACGTGTACGGCTAGATGGAAGACACGTGTACAGTCGGATGCAAGACACATGTGCGGTCGGATTAAAGACATGTGGCTTGATGATGTAAGCATGATGTCATCATGATGAGGTAAGGATGATGTCATAGGACACTTGTCACCGTAAGATCAAAAGAGAAAATGGACGGTCCAGATCGAGCCACGTATTTTTAAGATCAACGGTCCAGATTCAGTCTGTTTTTCTATAAATACCCCCTCCCCTCCCTACCATTTCGTCCAAGCATAAGGAATCTATGGGGAAGCTCTTGCAAAATGGTTTCTAGAGAGAGAAAGAAAAGGGAGAAAGAAAGGCCAAGTGGTTCCAAGCCAGATCAAACTCTAAAACAAGGTATGTGGTGGTTATAGCACCTGATTGTATAACTATTTCGGATTAGTTACTGTGCGTATCTGATTCTAAAATTTTGCATGCTTAAAGTAAACTCTATGAGATTTAAATCCATAGGTAGAACACTTCATTTGGATATGTGTACGATTTATGGTGATTTTTTCAAAGTTAGGGTTTGAAATCTAGAAACAGTGTTGAACTTTTGGAAGAGTTTCGAGTTCCGTACAGTTTCGGTACTGTTTGGCATAGAATTGGTTCATGAAACTATTTTTCATTTAAATTGAACTTAAGGAGATTTCAGTGAGACTTGGAAGCACTCAATTTTGATTTTTCTAGAATTAATTATGAATTTTCAAAGTTGAGCAAAAATTCTGGAAATTCTGCGTGAACAGTACCCGCGAAGCAAAATTTCCAGATTTGGTATTCTTGAATCTAAGGCCATCTAAAGTGGTCCTAATTGACAAGAAATGGATCTTAAGGATGGAAAATGATAAGATTTATGTTAGAAAAGTTGGAAAGAAAACCCTAAGACTAAGAGAAAGGGTTGAGGTTCAAGAAAGCTAGTCTTGAATTTTATGTAATCTAGTGGTCCTAATGGATTGTATGATAAATGTGACTATGTTTAGGACCTTTGGAACATCCAAGAGGATGTTTGGTGATGTTGACTGAATGTCCACATGATTGGAAAGACAAGGAAACCAAAGGAAAAGCAAGGGGAAAGCCATGTTACAAGGTAGTGAACTTACCTATACTGTGTGCTTGATATGTATGCTTGCATGATGTGATTGTGTTGCCATGATGTGACTAAGCTATGATGATATGTTTGCAAAGTTATGTTTGCAAGTTTATGTTATGTTTTGCCTTGGCAATATGTCATGGAAGCATGAAATGCTTTAGCTTACTTTCTATGGCATTCATGTCTTAATGTTATAACATGTCATGTATGTGCATTATGTCTTGCATGCTTATGGGTAGTATTTGCTACTGAGATTCTCCCGAATCTCACCCCTCCCTAACCAACCATTTAGGTCAATCAATGATGGGCAACAATGTCATGAGAAGCAAGGAGAAGTAAGCGGAGAATTGTTCTTGTTAATGGATGAGACTGTTGATAAATGTATAGTTCTACTATTTTGTGGACTATGTTATGGATGCCAATGATGCCATGTATTTAATTATAATATTTATGACATGAATGAAAGTGTATGAGCATGAACGGGAAAGAGTAAGGCCATGTTATGTATGCCAAAGAAATAAAAAGAATTAAAGAGATGTTAAGGGATAAAACGTAAGTACTGGAGCAGTGAGTTTGTAGCTCCAGTTTGACCTATCAAACGAGTGAGTTAGGTCATAATATTTGGCAAGCAAAGAGATCTGATGTTTCTCTTTAAAATGAGGGGTAGTTTGCCTGTTTCCGATAACCGATCAGAAAGTTATGCCTTTCCAAAGTTAGGCAAAAATACAGTAGAATCCGAAAATGACCAAATGAACAGTAACTTTTTCAAAGGAAATTCAGCTTGAATTTCAAGGTAATCAGTTCAGAAACTATTTTTCCTCAAAATTTTATCCAAAGAGCTTACTGTAGAACTTGGAATCACTCAATTTCAATTTTTCTACAATTAGTTATGAATTTTCGAAGTTTGTCACATTTTAAGGTGACAATGAATAGTAACCCGTAAATGAAAAGTTTCAAACTTGATTTTTCATCAATTGTAGCCTTCAAAAGTGATTCCAAATGCTTCCGCAAGAAAAGTTAATTGATTTAAATATGAGGGGTTACATATTTGACTTAATCACAATTTATCGATCACATTATCGATCAAAAGTTTTTTGATAACTTGTTCTGTCATTGCATCATAACTTACCTATTTATCATTTTGTTCAAGTGTGCAGACAAAGCCTTTTTATCGATCACTTGATTGATCAGTAGTTTATCGATCAAATGATCGATCATCATTATCTCGCTATGCTACTATGTTATGCTATCTTTTTCGATCACCGAATCGATAATCCATTTATCAATAAATTGATCGATCACTCAAACTTCTGAATGTTCTGTTTTCACATAACATGTTCGATCAAAACGTTTTCCTAGCAAATCAAAACTAAGTCTTTCCACTATCTTTATCGATAACTTGATCAATCGATCCTTTTTCGATCACTTAATCGATCATCATATGTTTTGTATACTTTGAGAAAATCTTTGTTAAACATCTTTATCAATCAAATTATCTATCTTTCATTTATCGATAAAGTACTCGATCATTACTCGTTGAAAATCTATTTTTACTTCACTCAGCTTTATCGATAACATGATTGATCAAATATTTTTTGATCACTTGATCGATCATTGTCTCTTTCCAGTTAAGCTTCAACAAGTTACCATGATTCTCAAAATATGTTGATTATTTCCCTTTAAGCTTTTCTTAGCCTTATTGTTTATCTTAATTCTCTATTTTAAGGGATTCAAAATCAGAAGTGACCTTGAGCTTTTCTTTAGATGCTTTTTTGAAGTTATTTTTTTCATTTATCGATTACTTGATCGATAAATCATTAATCCATAACTTGTTTGATACATCATTAATCATTAATTCTTTCTACTTGATCAACTAGTCATCGATCATTACTTCGATCAATCGTGTCCAGCTCTTATTTAAACATATTTAACAACTGATTGAATCCACTTTCAAACACTAAATGTTCATTTTTATCATTTGATCAATTATGATTCTAAGCCCTAATCTACAAGAAAAATTTATTTGATTAACGTACTATTGCAGATTACGGAGAAGAACTCAACGGTTATCGAATGGTTGTTTAATAGCCTGTAACCTACATGTCAGAAGCATTAATAGTGAAAACTGTTGCAACTAAGAAGACACGTAACCAAACTTCCAAAGGCTAGAAGCTCTTTCGTCTAACGGTTATTAAACCTCTGTAACTATAAAAGGCATGAAGAAGTATTGAATGCGAGATTGAATACGCGAGCTACATTTTGCCAATAATTTATTGTTGCATTCAATACTTTGTTCTTGCTTATTCTAAGCTTTAGTGTTTCTCATTTATTTACTCTGCGAGAGAGCTTTATCTATGATCTTTAATTACTTTCTGAGTGAAACTCAAGAGTGTGGTCTCTTAAGTGAGATTGTAACCTTATGGATAGTAAGGGGGAGTAATTGAGTGAATCGATTGCTATATTGCGGCACCAAGAGCCCTATTAATCTTGGAACTTAGTGACATACTCAGAGGTATTCTAAGGACTAGATGTAGGTCAAGTGGTCGTGACCGAACCAGTATAAATTCTGTGTCTACTCTTTACGGTGAAATCTCTCTAACTTGCGCTCTCTCTTTCCCTTTAAGCTTACTGCTTTTAATTTGCAAGATTTTTATAACTCACCGAATTCACCCCCCTCTTGGTGAGACTGCCACTAACAAATTTATCCATTTGCCCATCATTTTATGCGGCACAAGATTGCCCTTGTTTTAGGCATTTCTATCCGCTAATCATGATTTTTTTTGAATTTAATTCTCTTTTTCATATGTAATCCCATTTGAGCATTCCATCATCCATATTTTTAGCATCAAAATACATTATATAAACATAGATACAAGGTAATATAGTTCAAATCGATTACAACATTATTGTAAACTTATCAAAATATTACATAGATTCAAATATTATTACAAAATCCAAATTATTCCTTCATCCCAACACCAATTCCTTGCCCTTGTCCATGGATGAGCCACTTCCTATTTAATACATAATTTAACATGGGAGGGAATGTGATTTCATAGAAATCTCCTAGCAATGAACTATAATTTTCATATTCATCAAGCAAGACATATTGTGTTATGCAATAGCACTTCAAGACATCTTCAAGTCATGTAATTTCATGCTATGCATTCAATCAAGAGAGGAATCAAACACACTCTCACATTAACATGTCATTGCATTTGACTAAAGCACATCAAGCATCATCAAATGAACTGTTCCACCATATAGATTCCTCAACACAAAGCAATTAACACAATACATTAAACAAGCAAGATAAACAATTAAATTATAGGTTTAATGCTAGCTTTCAATACTTGGATAATTTTGGCCTCCTTAAGGAATTAAGCCCCCCTTTGTTTTTCTTCCATAACACCTATCAATTCAAGTATAATTGCAATCCGCATTAACAATTATATAACTTAAATACAATACTTTAACCTTAACCTACTTAATTTTCCCCTTTTTTTCTTTGATTTTTAACAAAATTGTTCCTCCCTTGAATTTAATAACCTCTTGCCTCATTTCTACACAATTTTTTACGTAGAATTCAAATACCCAATCAGATTTTTAAGAATCAAATTCCTTCCCTCTCAAACTACCATGGCCGAATAAGGGTATATGGTTTCTAAAAATTTCATTTTTGATTCCAATGATCTTAAACACTTCCCTTTAGTATATCCTTACACAAAAACACATTTTAAACCTATTGGAATCATCAAATCAAGGTGAAATAAGATTCTACCCCATAAACTTTTCTTGGCTGAAATGACATATATTGAACCCTATGTCGCTTTTCTTCCAAAAATCAATCCATACACCGCTTTGCATGCTTATTCCACATCATATTTAAGATTTCTATCCTTCCATAATGGCAAAGCATTCAAAAAGAATTTGGCATCATTTCTCCTTGGATTTTCAAGCAAAAACCTAACCAAAACTAGCTTTAATCTTAACCATTGCAAGGCTTAAACATACCTTGAAGAGTCCTTAATCAAAGCTTGATGATTTTTTGTCCAAACAATCTCACAATTTTCAGTTTACAGGTTTGGAAAATAGTTGAACGGTACCTCCCTTAGATTTTCCAATTTTTTTGCCATTTTTTGGTATTTTGATGAGGTATTTATAGGCAAAATTTTCTGCCATTTTCCCGTCATTTTGGATGACAAAGGTGCCCTGTAAGGGGGTACTTGGCTGCCATCAAGTGTAAGAAACATTCAGATCAAGCCAAGTGTCTTTTTGCGAGAATATTCCAAGATAATTACATGAAAAGTGGGTTTTACTTCAATTAAATTGAGGGTCCAGAAATTGCATGAATTTGGACTTCTTCCAGGCCCAATGTGGGGCCCACTTATGGTTTAGGATGGCCAACAAACCAAATCACAATCTCAAACCATTTTGAAACTTTATCAGTTACTATTCACTAGTAATGTTTCATAGTTTTTCTAGGTCTCCAAAAATTCATTTCTCTCCATGAAATTTCTTTTTAATATAAGGGTATGATCTGGAAATTTTTAGAATTTTTCTCCACCTTTAACTATTTATTTTGAATTTTTTCCAATTAGGCCTTTGTCGATGTAACTACGGGAAAATAAATTCTCTAAAATTAATTTAAGAGCTTCTAAGGCCTAAAAACAATTTTATAAATTCAAAAAAGTAGTTAGATAATTAATCCATATTTTCTTGGGAATTATTAAGGTCTCTAACTAATTAAAATAATTATTTTCCTCCAATTTTTCACTATTCTCTCGAAAAACCTTTGTATTTGAGAAATTCCATAATAATTCATTTTCCCATGATTTACACCTTTAGGGCCTCCATCGGGGTTCCAAAACCTCTAACTTATATTTTTACTATTTTTCAAGAATTTTCTAGAATTTTTTCTAAATTTTCCCATTTTACCCTTCCTAGATCGATAATTTTGAAATTGCCGGCCCAGGCCTTATTAGAGTTTCACATCAAAAGTTGTTTCGCCCCTCTATCTACTTTCTATATTGGTCCTCATCCCAATTTTTGACTCCCTATGTCTAGATAAAATTTTAGGGATGTGACAAAGGCCTCTGTTACCTTAATATGGGGAGATAGTTCATCAGAAGAAGAAGATAGTGACGATGAAGAGACGACCAACATTTGTCTCATAGCACAAGAAGTTGAAGATTCAAAGACCAATGAGGTAATCATTTCTTCCTATGATGAATTACGGTCTAGATATAATGGTTTACATTCTGAATTAGTAAGAATAGCTAAGGAGTTGGTAAGCTCCAAAAAGAAAATCAAAAGCTTGGAAGAACTAATAAAGCAGAAGGAGGTCAGCTCACTAACATGTATGAAGTGTGAGCAAAACAGAAAGAAAAAAGAGGAACGCGCAAAGACTTTGAAGAAGTTTATAAAGGGCAGTAAAATGCTCAAAGTGATATTAGGAGTTCAATGACGCACAATAGATAAATCTGAAATAATCTTGCTTAGGATAAAAGAAAAGGAATGAAGAAAAGCGGTGAACAATCATATTTAACCTTCTTCAGAAATTCAATTCATTTATCTAATCCTTTTGCACATTGTTCGACTGTAACCGTAAAGGTTATACCACCTCTTCTTGTTATCACAAGAAGAAAGGAATCTACGAAACATTAAAATGGGTACCTAAAGATAACCTAAAAGGGCCCAAGAAAATATGGGTACCTAAAACATGATTTTTTTGATGCAAGTTTGTCTTAAGGAATCCAGAATGAACAAATGGTACATTGATAGTAGATGTTCAAGGCATATAAAGGTGATACTGACAAGTTCTCTACATTCAAACCCAAAGAAAGTGCTAAAGTAAGCTTTGGAGGAAATCAATCTAGAAAAAAGCCAGACTTAGAGAAATAGGAAGTGACAAGGGAATGAAAGTCGAAGACGTTTACTACGTTGAAGGCCTATGTCACAACTTGCTCAATGTCAGTCAAAATGCCAACAAAAAAAATGGATAATCTTTGATTTAAAGGAATGTATGATCATCAGCAAGGATAACCTACCACTTAAGAAGGAAGAACTGAATGTAAAGTTGAGAACTCCAAGGGACGGTAATCGCTATACTATTCAAACAGATTCAAAGCTTTCTGAAAATTGTTTTCTAAGTAAATGTGATTGCTCACATAAATATGAATCAACTTTCAAAATTAAATAAAAAGGATTTAGTTATTGGCTTATGCAAAATTTAGTTTGAACACGATATTATCTGTGATACTTGTTAGAAGGGAAAACAAACTAAGTCCTCTTTTAAGTCAAAGAAGATAGTCTCAACTGAGGGACCACTCCAAATGTAACACCTTAAGTTTATACCAATTAACTTGCCTTGTAGAAGCATTTGGAATCACTTTTGAAGACTATAAGTTACGAAAAATCAAGTTTGAAAATTTTCTTTCTCGAGTTACTATTCATTGTAACCCTAAAATATAGCAAACTTTGAAAAATCATAACTAACTGTAAAAAAATCAAAATTGAGTGATTCCAAGTTCTATAGAAAGCTACTTAGATAAAATCTTCAGGAAAAATAGTTTTTGGACTGATTACCTTAAAATTCAAGCCTAGTTCTTCTTGAAAAAGTTACTGTTCATATGGTCATTTTTCCATTTTTTACTGATTTTAGCCCAATTTTGGAAGAGCATAACTTCTTGTGTGGTTATCAGATTTATGTGAACCAACTCTCATCTTTAAGAGAAAAATCCCATCTATTTTCTCACCGAATCTCATAGCCTAACCCACTCAATTGCTTAATTTGACTTTAGTCAAAGTTTAGGTTCATAATGTTGACTTTTATCCCCCTTGGAAGGATAAATTGTCTGACTTGACTAATTACTTGCATACTAATTCTCCTACCATATAATCATGCACATTGGACAACACTAGCATGCTTTCATATATTAACACATAAGCTAGCATATATCCATAACTTAAAACCTTTGATAAATCATATTTTTCATACGCTTGGGATGTATATTTTAGGCTATTTTAAGGAATAGATTGAACATTAATTACATTAATAAATAAATAAAATGATGGTGCACTTGAGCAAAAGAATTAAGCAATTGTGATATTCCAATAGCTTTTATGAAATCCCATAATTGGATATTCTTTCTGGGTTATCGTTATGAATTCAGGGGCATAATACTAAAGATAAAGTGGCGGAAACACATTTCCAGTGAGGAAGGAAAGGGGAGTCCAGAGGAAAAGCAATTCTATCACTGATAGAAACTAATTTCTATCACAAACGGAAAAGAATTCCCACAAAAAAAAACTTACACTCAGTTCTAAAAATTTTAATCGATAAGGGGTAAAACTGAAAATGCTTCAGAAATTCATCCCAAGAGAACAAAAAATTAGTTACAACAACTTGGGAACCGAAAAATAGAAATTAACAACAGACAGAGAGAGAGATGCGATAGACAAAAAAGGGAAAATCAAATATAGTTGGGGGCGGCTAATATATAAAACAGTAAAGAAGAAAAAAAGAGGAGGAGGGATTCGAGCATCTAGAATCCGCAAGTGCAGATTGAGTTCCTATCCTTCCAACTCATCCAGTTCCTCTCGGGTGGAAATTACCACATCTGATATCCTCCACGGAGAAGCCGTATTCAAACGTTGAAGTAGGTGGATCTTCCATAATGTATAGCTAATTCTAGATATTCTTGTTAGAATCAATCTCACCCAAGAGGGGGGTGAATTGGGTGAGTTAAAAAAAAACTGCGAAATTAAAACGAGACAGTATAGAAAACGGAGAGTTAGAGTCAAGAGCGATTTCATTGCAGAAGGAAGACACAAGATTTATACTGGTTCGGTCTTAACCACTTGACCTACGTCCAGTCCTCAGAACACCTCTGAGTATTTCACTATCTTCCAAGATCGATAGGGCTCTTGGTGCCTCGGTACAGTAATTGAATCACTCAATCACTCCCCCTTACTCCCGTAAGGATACAAGCCCTCTCAAGAGTCCACACTCTTGAGTATCACTCAATAGTAATTAATGAAGGATAGTTATCGACTCTCTTACAGAGTGAAATTAATGATGAACACTGACGCTCAGTAGTATTGAAGAAACAGAGTATTGAATGCTAGACTTAATAATCACAGATGGTAGTTCCGGTATTCAATCTCCTTCATTAATGCTTCTTCGCGCCTTTTATAGTTGAGATCGTTAAGTAGCTGTTAGACGGAAGAGCTTCTAGTCGTTGTGACTCCGTTTGCGTGTTTCGCTGGTTTCAACGGTTCCGCCATTAATGCGTCTGAGCTTCTGACACTGTAGGTTGCAGTTTATGTAATCCCGTTAAAGAGCCGTTGCAGTCTTTCTTAGTAATCTGTATATTTTAAACTTTGAACAAGTAAGAGTCTTGCGGTGTATGCTTTAGTCATGAACTAAGAAAAAATAAATCGATTATACAATGATTCTAGATGAAATGATTTATCTGTAAAAGAGCAGAAAGAGATCCTGGACATGCTTAATCGAAGTGGTGATCGATTACTTGTTGATCGATCAGGTTATCGATAAACAGAGGGAAAGCTTTTGAATCAGTTCAACATGATTATCGATCAAGTGTTGGATCATTGATTTTAAGAATCATCATAGTCGACTGATGTTGAAATGGAAATCGTTCCATGATCGAACAAGTGATCGAACACTTGTTGATCGAACAGATTATCGATAATCCAAGTGTTACAGAAATGAAACTTCAGTCATTGATGATCGAATAGATTATCGATAAATGGATGATGGATAAGGTTATCGATAAAAAATGAGTAAGAATATATTCAGCGAAAAACACAGACTATGTGGATTAATCGAACAGGTGATCGATCAATGAATATTCGATCAAGTGATCGATAAAATGAAAAACAGAGATTTAATAAAGAAACTGATTATCGATTACGTTATGTGAAAACATGATTTTCAGGAAATCGGATGATCGATCATATTATCGATAAATCAATGATCGATTAGGTGATCGAAAAAAAAAATGATTCAACATAAGTTAATGCAGTGAAGATAATAATCCTGAGACTCTTTATCGATCATGTTATGTGAAAAGATACTATGCAGGCAAGTTAAATTATCGATAATGTTATCGATCATTTGGTTGTAGAGAAACTAAGTATGAGCAGATAAAACATTGATTATCGATCATGTGATCGATAACTTAGTGATCGATAAGGTTATCGATTCAGCAGCTATGATGAGTACCTGCATTCAGAGAGTTAGAGCATAATGTTCGATCATATGATCGATAAACAAGTGATCGATAATATGATGGATAAATGATGACAGAATTAATGTGCAGAACGAGTAGATTGTGTTACCTCTTATCAAAGTCGTTATTGATAACTGATTTATCGATCATGTGATCGATAAATGCACTTCAGATTTGGTTCTCTTTATCTGTTTCTTGATTGTTTATCTAATGTTATCGATCAAGTGATCGATAATTAATTGTTACCTTATGTAACTTCCATGTTAGCGATAATCGATCATTTTATCGATCAACCAATTATCGAATAGCTCTTCGATTAAAAAGCTTAATATAAAACTGATTTCTACTGAACAGTTATCTGGTAGCTTATCGATAATCATTTGATTGATCAACCCAATTAATCTAACTTTGTTATCATCAAAACCATAATCCTAACATTCTCCCCCTTTTTGATGATGACAAAACATAAGTAAGAGATATAAATCTACTAACAAAGAAATAACAAACAGATTCACGGCCATAGATAATAAGCGAGAATGCAACTATATATCAGAAGAAAAATATTAGTAGCCACAAGATATATCAAGGTACACAAAAGTGACAGAAAGGTAAAACAACTAAGAAATATCAAAAAAAATATAAAGCAGCTAAGAAACATCATCAGTTTTCTTCTCCCCCTTTTTGTCAGCATCAGATGAAGGGGAAGAGGTATGAACAGAGGGAATGGTCAAGGGAATAGGAAGAGGAGGAAGGCGAGAAAGTGGAGAAAAGGATGGAAAATGGAAGGAGGGAACAGGTTGAGGTACTGTGATAAGAGCAAGAGTGGTAGGGACTGTGACAGAGGTAGATGGGACAGAAGGAGAAGTGGAAATAGGAGAAGTAGGTAAGGGAGAGGAAGGAGGTGCAGGCTCAGGGTGAGGAGGAGAGGGTGGATGAAATAGGAGATCCTCATAGCTGAAGCTTGTGCTAGGGGCAGTGAAATTGTGGCAGAGAGAAGTAACCAACCCTTTAAGCTCTTGAAGTTCCTTGTCCACTGAATCAAATCTCTCTGTAACACCTTTTTCCAAAACCACCATAGCTTGTCGGTGAAGATCTAGAATTTTGGAAATGCCATCAAACTTTCGATCAGAGATTTCCCCATAGTCTCTGGCAGTGGTGTATACTTTGGTCTCAAACGCGTGAAGCTCAGCCTGAAACATTTCCCTAAGGGATCTCTCCATAAAAGATAAACCAGGGGCATGAGATGGGGTGGCAGTGGATTCAGCTTCATCTTGGGTCTGGGATGTACTAGCAGCAGGTTGCTTTCCCTTATCCTTTTGAGATACCTTCTGTGATGGTGTAAAGGGAACAGAGATCCTCATCTTGTGGAGCTGAGTGAGGCCAAAAGCAGGAACCTTGGTCTTGAGTTCCCCAGGCTCAAATGGGGCAATATTATGTGCCTGAAGAAGGTAGGTGGCCAGTTGAGGATAGGGAACTGGGGTTGATTTGGACTTGTTAAGGACAAAGTCCTTCATCTCAGAATAGATAAGATCCCCAATATTGATCTTTTCCCCACTAATAATTCGGGCTAGAAGAAGGTAGTCATCCTGAGTGAGATGTGAGAAACTACCAGATTTGTTTACCATGCTCCTAGAATAGATGTAATGGATGATCCTATAGAAATCACACATCTGCTTAGGAGGGAAATTCAGCTCACCAGGGTAGTCATCGCTCTGCATTAAGATTTTGTAGGCTTTTACCTCATTTATGGTGCTACTTCTCACAAATTCTTGAATCCCAAGTAATTCATTTAACTTGACACTTGTGAGTTTGAAAGATCTGCCTCTCAGTGTGATCTTTAAGTAGTTCTCTATGAGATTATCTTGATCATCATACTCTTCTACGGATTCCATATTACAGTAGACTCTTTTAACTACCTCAGGACAGTATTCACCTCCAATGGCTAACCAACTTGAATAATGCTGCAAGGGGTCACTTAGATCAAGATTAATGTGTGTATTTTTGTTCAGACCCTCTATGTCCACAGATACCACAGGGCAAAATTTTCTATTGCCAAAATCAGCTTTATACTTGGTTATATTAACATCACTATCAAGATTGCCAGTCAGCAACTCAGAGAATTCAGTCGAAATACCTTCAGGAGGAATTTGCCGCGCAATTCCTTCACTGGCCCTTTGCTTTTTCTTCCTCGGTTGCTTGGGAATGGATACGTTCAACGCGGTCTCCACAGCTTTCTGAACTGAGGCTTCTTCATCCGACTCGGTTTCAGTTTCTTCAGTGACTATTGGTAATTTTGTCTTGGACCGGGGGGATTTTCTCGGAGGGATCGCTTGCTCTTCGGCCCGACTCTCACAGATTTTCAGAACCCCCTTCTTCTTTAATGGTTCTTCCCGTACCTTCGGTCGATATCATTTCTGAGTGCTCGAAGGGATGGTGTCGCTTGACTGGGGTTGCTTCTCCGGCTCTTCTTCCCTTTCCACACTCGGTTGTTTTACTCGAGCCATTTCGGTGGTACTAACCGATTTCTGAGAAATTGATCGGCTAAAACGGTGTACTTTGAGCTCGGTGAAGGTTGGAAATGTAACAGATATGGATTCGAGTGGAAGAGAGGTTGAAAATTCAATGGAATAGTGATTTCTGACCGTTGCGTGAAACAGGGGACCGGTATTTTTCGAGTTAGGGTTTGATAACTGATAGAGGAGCTTCAAAAAAAGTACCATTATAATCTTCAAAATTATCGATCAACTCTTGATCGATCACATGTTCGATAAATATGAAGAACACACATGAACACAGAACAGAATTATCGATCACGTTATCGATCATGCATTTATCGAACATATTATCGATAAAGTCAGTAAAAGAGATGCGTACCTGGTCTAGTTTATCGATCATCTGTTCGATAATTTACTTATCGATCAGCTTATCGATTAATGCTTACCAATTCTGAAGGAGGGGTCTCGAAACCTTGAGGCTCTTGATCGATGTTCTGATCGATAAGGCATTTATTGATCACATTATCGATAAATGTTGTGTTGGAGTACTTACAAAGTGGATTTATCAATCAGGTGATCGATAAATTACTTCCTTCTTGCCTTCAGGATTATCGATCATTTGATCGATAATCTTATACTCTGTTTACCTTTGTTTTTCTTCATCAAAACAGAGCTTCCTGCAAAACAAATTTCTACATACTCCGATGCTTAAGTTAGTTATTTTATCATCAAAACAATAAATTTAAACAATTAATCTTGAAAGATAACGTGAGATTTCTTACAGTTCATTGGGACTTACCATTCCCAATTCTCTTATGAAGAAGTTAAACTTCTGTTGATCTAGAGGTTTCGTGAAGATGTCGGCTATCTGATATTCAGTGGGGATGAACTCAACCTTAACATCTTTCTTTTGAACATGGTCCCGAATGAAATGATGTCAGACATCGAGGTGTTTGGTTTGGGCATGATGGACTGGATTCTTAGACAGACTTATCGTGCTCATATTATCACATAAGATTGGAATCTCACGTAAGTTGATTCCTAAATCCTGTATTTGTTGCTTTAACCATAAGATCTGAGCACAACAGCAGGCAGTGGCTACATATTCTGATTCCGTTGAGGAGATTGCCACGGTGTTTTGCTTTTTAGTTGACCATGAGACAAGACATCCTTTAAAGAATTGACATTGTCCACTGGTGCTTTTTCTGTCCGTTTTATATCTACCATGATTTGCGTCTGAGTATCCCATTAGATATTCAGTTCCTCTTTTTGGATACCAGATTCCTAAATTTTGAGTTCCTACAAGATATCTGAGTATCCTCTTGACAGCTTCTTCATGTGACTCTTTTGGAGCTTACTGATATCTTGCGCACATTCCCACACTGAATTGAATATCTGGTCTACTAGCAGTGTAAAGAGCCGATCATCCCTCTATATCTTGTGAGATTTATGTTTTTGCCGTATTCGTCCACATCAAGCGAACAGGTTGAGCTCATAGGAGTCTTTACACTTTTGGCATTTTCCATTCCAAATTTCTTCAGTAACTCCTTCACATATTTCGTCTGGGATATAAATATGCCATTTTTCTTTTGTTTGATTTGTAATCCCAGAAAGAAATTTAGTTCTCCCATCATGGACATCTCGAATTCTCCCTGCATAAGCTTAGCAAATTCTTGACAAAGATCTTCGTTAGTAGCACCGAAAATAATATCATCCACATATATCTGAACAATCAAAAGATCTTTCTTATCTCTTTTAATGAAAAGTGTGTAATCCACTTTACCTCTTTCAAATCCTTTCTCTATCAAGAAGTTGCTAAGACGTTCATACCAGGCTCTAGGAGCTTGCTTCGAACCGTATAAAGCCTTTTTAAGTTTGTAAACATGATTAGGAAAATTTGAATTTTCAAAACCGGGAGGTTGTTCGATAAAAACTTCTTCTGATATGTAACCATTCAGAAATGCACTTTTAACATCCATTTGAAATAGTTTGAAATCTTTGATGCAAGCATATGCCAAAAGAACTCGTATGGCTTCCAATCTGGCTACAGAAGCATACGTTTCTTCATAATCGATTCCTTCTTCTTGATTATAGCCTTTAGCTACCAATCTGGCTTTGTTCCTGACGATTTGTGCAGATTCATCGAGCTTGTTTTTGAATACCCATTTGGTGCCAATGACCGGATGATCATCTGGTCTGGGTACCAATTCCCAAACTTGATTTCTTTCAAATTGGTTAAGCTCTTCCTGCATTGCAACTATCCAGAATTCATCGGATAGTGCTTCGTCAATACTGGAGGGTTCAATGTGAGATATGAATGCAGAAAAAAGAACTTCATTGACTACTTGTCTCCGGGTTTTAACCCCTTCATTGACTTTACCAATGACTTGTTCCAGTGGATGATCTCGGTTATGTCTCCATGCCTTTGGCTGTTCTAGATTTTCTTGTAAAGAGGGATCGTTTAAATCATCCCTATTTTCTGAAACCGTTTCTGAAAATAATTTGTTTGAACTTTTGTTCAAATCCAGTTTTTGAAAATTTTGAATGATTTCAACATCATCATCTACAGGTTTTGAAATTGCTTCAGTTTCAGCAAATACTACATGAATTGATTCTTCTATTGTAAAAGTTTGTTTATTGAAAATTCTGTATGCTTTACTACGATTAGAATAGCCAAGAAACAAACCCTCATCAGCTTTAAGATCGAATTTACCCAAGTTTTCTTTGTTGTTGTTGTGAATATAGCATCTGCTCCCAAAGATCCTTAGATGTGTCAGATTGGGTTTTCTCCCCTTGTACAATTCATATGGCGTCTTTCCGAGCAGTGTTCTGATGTAGGCTCTATTAGATATATAGCAAGCTGTGCTTATCGCTTCTGCCCAGAATACTTGTGAGACTCCTTTCTTGTTTAGCATTGCTCTAGCCATTTCCGTGAGTACTCTATTCTTTCGTTCAACTACTCCGTTCTGTTGAGGAGTCCTTGATGCAGAGAAGTTGTGGTCAATTCCATGCTCCTCACAGTAGTCTGCAAATTCGTTGTTTTCAAATTCCCCTCTGTGATCAAACCTGATTGACACAATAGATATACCTTTCTCATTTTGAGCCTTTTTGGCAAAAACAATGAATGCATTAAATGTTTCATCTTTAGAGGAAAGAAACAAAGTCCAGGTAAATCGTGAATAGTCATCAACTATTACAAGAGTATATAGATTTCCACCAAAGCTTTTTACTCTTGATGGACCAACCAAGTCCATGTGAATCATTTGGAGTGGCCTTTCAGTTGAGACTGTCTTCTTTGATTTAAATGAAAACTTTGTTTGTTTACCCTTTTGACATGCATCACAGATAATATTACATTCATACTGAATTTTTGGTAAACCAACAACTAAATCCCCTTTTATTAATTTTGAAAGTTGATTCATGTTAACATGTGCAAGTCGTTTGTGCCAAATCCAACTTTCCTCCTTTTTACTAATAAAACAATTTTCAGAGGTTTTAGAATCAATTTGAAGTGTATAACAGTTACCGTCCCTTGGAGCTCTCAGCTTTGTATTCAGTTCTTCTTTCTTCAAAGGTAGGTCATCTTTGCTTATGATTAAGCATTCTTCAGAACAAAGATCACCCAGTTGTTTTTGTCTGCACTTTGACTGACACTGAGGAGATTATGACATAGACCTTCCACATAGTATATGTCTTCGACCTTCATGCCCATGCTACTTCCAATTTCTCCAATTCCGGCAATTTTTCCCGATTGGTTTCCTCCAAAACTTACTTTTCCTCCTTCTTTTGGTTTGAGTGATGTAAACTTCTCAGTGTCACCCGTCATGTGTCTGGAGCATCCGCTGTCTATATACCATTTATTTGTTCTGGATGCCTTGAGACATACCTGCAAAATCACAATCATGTTTTAGGTACCCATACCTTCTTGGGTCCTTTTTGGTTAGTATGAGTTGTCTTTGGTACATAAGTACCTTTAGGCACCCATTTTAATGTTCCATAGGCTCCTTTCTTCTTATAGTAACAAGAAGAAGTTGAATGCCTTTTACGGTTGCAGTGAGAGCAAAGTGCAAATGGATTTGAAGAATGCACAGAATTTCTAAAATATGTAAGATATGATCTACCACTACTTTTTTCTTTCCTTTCAACTTATCCTGAGTTGGATCGTATCCTATACCAGTTTTGTCCATCGAACATCGTTGAGCTCCTAGGATCACTTTAAGCATTTCACTACCTTTAGTGAATTTTTCTAAAGTTCTGGTAAGATCTTTAATCTTCTTTTTGTTCATTTCACAATCTTTGCAAGCTGAGACCGAATCTACATTGACTTTGCCACATCCAGTATTAAGATAATTAGAGATAAGAAATATTCTCAAATTATTGAGGATTAAAAATAATAAGGAAAAGTCAAAGAATTTTGGTGGAAAATAATTACAGTAATTTTCCAAGCCAATTATAGGAAATTGACTAATTAAAGAAAATTGGTCAAATGTAAATAAGGAAAAATATTTTCGAGCCATGGAAAATTAAGAAAAAATAGGGATAATATCCTTTGAGAGTTATATGAAATTATAAAGTTGGTTTTATGACCAAATTACCCTTAGAGAGATTATAAGAGAATTTAAGGGTGATTTAGGCTAATTGAGGGATTTTATTTGGAAAATTCCAAATAAATAGTTTAAGAGGAATAAAATTCCAAGAAAATTCCTATGAGATCCTAAGGAATTATAAGGAATTATGGAATTAAATGGAAACCCTCAAGTGTCCAAGATTTTTCCAAATAAATGTGAAAAGTGGAAAAATCCCTAAAGAGAAGGAAATTAATTTTCCTTTTTATTTAAATATTAGGAAATTAATTTTGAGACAAAGAGGACAATTTGGGAAGATAATAATGAGGAGAATAAATTAAGGATCTGACATAAAATAATTACAGAGACTAAGTTACTGTAATTATAGAAAAGAAGTTAAACTCAAAGCCTAAAGTATACCGATAAAGCAAGATTGGTGTCTTGCAAATCCAAGGGATCCTATTAAGCCATGTTTCAAGCTCTTGAAGGAGAAGATTTGAATTAGCCAAGTGTCATTCC
The DNA here is from genome assembly GCF_004799145.2 of Neltuma alba. Lineage (NCBI taxonomy): Eukaryota > Viridiplantae > Streptophyta > Magnoliopsida > Fabales > Fabaceae > Neltuma > Neltuma alba. Next base: position 75,844 of record NW_021636847.1, read on the forward strand.
ATGAATGGAGAGGATTTTGACTTTAGTAAATAATTTCATTTGGAATTATGTTAATTAAGAGAGAGGAATCAAGACTTAGTAGGGTAATGACACTTGGACTATCATTAAAGAAGGTGGTTGGGATATTTTGAAGCCTTAATCAAGCTCTTCTCTTCCCATTTTCAGATGTTCATTTCGTGCAAGGGAGAAAAATAGAGAAAAAGAGAGAGTTTGAGAGGAAACAAGGAGAAAGGGAGCACTTTTGATCATCCTACCAAGGTTTCAAGGTTAGATCTTGGTCCTAGAAGTGTTCCTGCTTTGGTTTCTTTCATTTTTATGGTTTAAAATCTGTCTCTTCCCTCTCTTAATGTGGACCAAACTGATTAATAAAAAGGGGAAAGAAGTTTTGATCATAACACTTGCTAAGACACAACAACACAAGCTAGATCCTAGTGTTGGCAAGTGAGTTTAAGTGATTTTAAAGCATTTTTCATGGTTGTTGTTGTGAGAGTTATTTTCGGCCAAGTGAAGAAATGGACCCTAGGATGAGCTTTTCATTGTTTTAAGGCTTCCATGATGCTTAAAATGAGGAATGGTGTAGGGTAGACTAAAAGAAACAAGTGTTGGAAGCCTAAAAGCAAAGCTGAAAATTTTGGGTCAAAACCTCTAGTGGTTTGGTCAGTTTGTGGCTGGAAGAATCAGTTTTATTTTCACAAATCTAAGCCCATTTTTGGAATCTACATGAAAATCCATGTAGGAACAAGTCAAGGAGTGATTTTTAGGGTTAAAGAGAACCAAATCTAAAACTAGTGAACAAAGGAGGGAACTTTATGGTTCAAGAATCATTTTGATGTATGTTCTTGCTTTTTCATGGTTGGATAATGATTCTTGCTGCCATTTTTGTTGAATCACATGGTTAGGGTTTGATATTTGCCAAGGGAAAGAGGAGAAGGAAGAAAGGCTAAGACTTTTGAAGCAAGGTAGTAAGTTAAACCTAGCTACTACCACTAACTAGCATTGTTGATTATTGTATGATTAATTGCTATTATTGTGATTGAGCTCTCTTGATTGTTATGTGGCTACTTTTTATAGTATCTTGCTTTGGCCTTTGCATGATTGAGTTTGCCAAATGATAAGCATGTTAGTTCATCCATAGTAGCTAATGTGATCATGCATAATAATGATGCTTGCTTGGTGATATAGTTGGTTAATTTACTACTGGGATTTCCAAAAATCTCATCCCCCAAGAATCATGTAACATTTTAGGGCCTGAATCTTCAAAAGGGAAGCTGCATATTGAAGGTTGATTTGTGGAGTTTAGCCACAAAATTCGTGAGCTTATTTTGGTTATGTAAATATTAAACTAACAGTGCTGGAAGCACACTGACCCTGACCGGTTCATGCGACTTTTTGATTATGTTCCTGAACGCTTTAAATCGTGAAATTTGGCATGATGAAAGATGACATCCTGAAATTCAAATTGATAGCTAATAAGTTAAAAATGGACCAGTATACGATTTATAATGATTTTTCAAAGTTAATGGTCAGAATCTGGACATCAGGGTTTTTAGCAAATGGACTGTGTTGTTTTCTCAAAAACCTGACACTTTCTCATAAATAATTGGACAATGAGATTATTTTTCTTGAAAGAGGACTTAAAGAGCTTTAAGTATAATTTTGAACCACCCAAATTGGATTTTTGTAGAATAAGTTATGAGTTTTTGAAGTTGGGCCAGAAAAACTGGATTTTTACCCGATGAACAGTAAAAATCCGAAAATTAGTGTTTTATGGTAAAAAGTGGGCCCAAGACCATCCAATGTGGTCAAAAATAATTTTGAAAGGAATCTAAGTCAATATTATACTCCCTCCGTTCCTTATTATAAGAGACAAATAACCGAAGTACGTTGATCAAAAAAACAGTTAAAATTAGTTCAGAACAATTAATGTGTAAAAAGTATAACTTTTTTCCAAAAATGCCCTCATTAATAAGGAGAGAGAGCATGATAGAGAATAATTAAATTATTAAAAGAAAGAGAAGTGGGAGGGAGAGAGAGTGTGAGTTGGAGATAATAAATATGGGTAAAATAGTAAATCAACACAAAAAAGTAGAGACAACTTGTAAGTGTCTCTTATATATTGGAACATGCCATAAGCATCAAATGTCTCTTATAATAAGGAACGGAGGGAGTAGTAAGGTGTGACAGACTTCAACCTTCGATTGTTGTTCTTCTAAAAACTTTATCTTTTTCTTGGAACTTACCAACTCTTTTGCGATTCTAACCAATTCTAAATGTAATGCATTGTATTCAGACTGTAATTCATCATAGGATGGTTCAGAAATTATTACCTCGTCTGTCTCTGATTCCTCATTTTCCTGGGCCACTAGACAGATGTTAGCGGTTTCTTCATCATCACTTTCTTCTTCTTCATCCGAAGAACTATCTCCCCAGATTGATGTGACGAAGGCTTTCTTCTTTCTAAATCTTTCTTTCTTCTTTTCTTTGTCCTTCATTCTGGAAAGTTGGGGACATTCTGCCTTGATATGTCCAGGCTTCTTACATTCGAAGCAAATGATTGGATCCTTTGATTCGTTCTGATATGATGAAACTCTGCGTTTAGGTTGGAACTTCTTTCCGGTTCTGTTCTTGTAGAATTTCTTGAACCTTCTGACTATAAGGCCCATTTCATCATCTTCAAGATCATCTTCATTGTCATTTTCACTCTCTTGAGTTTTAAGAGCGATGCTTTTTCGGTTCTTCTCATTCATCTCCTTTTTGTATTTTTGTTTGCTCTCGTATTCAGCGAGGCTCCCGAACAGCGCTGCAACAGAACCAATGGATTCTCCTTTGGTTTCTTCAATTGCTGTTACTTTCGGTTCCCATTCTTTTGTGAGACCGCTTAGTATTTTTCTCACTTGATCTTCTTGACTATATTTCTTCCCGAGTGCAGTGAGGTGGTTTATGAGATGTGAAAATCTGACCTCCATGTCTCGGATACTCTCTCCTTCCTTCATTCTGAATAACTCGAATTCGGTGGTGAGAGTGTTGATTCTGCTCTGTTTTACGCCAATGGTTCCTTCATGAGCTATCTCCAGAGCTTCCCACATTTCCTTTACAGTTTCCAGACTTGAAACTCTAAAATATTCCCTCTGGCTAAGTGCACACGTGAGTATATTGATAGCTTTGTCATTTAGGGTCACCAGCTTCTTGTCTTCCTCATCGAACTCCCTGGGACTCTTGCGTACTTGCTGTCCATCTATTGTTTTCATTAGGACATAGTTGCCGTGCTCTATCACGTCCCACAAACCATACTCTGTGGCTTTGATGAAGATCTTCATCCTCATTTTCCAGAAGGTGTAATTTTCTCCACTGAAGCCTGGCGGTTTGGATGTTGAGCATCCTTCTGGTAGCACGCTGTCTCCGAATCCTGCCATTAGATCTCTCTTCAGACTGTTAAATCCTTAATGAAGAGACCTACTCTGATACCAAATGTTAGAATCAATCTCACCCAAAAGGGGGTGAATTGGGTGAGTTAAAAAAAATGCGAAATTAAAACGAGACAGTATAGAAAACAGAGAGTTAGAGTCAAGAGCGATTTCACTGAGAAGGAAGACACAAGATTTATACTGGTTCGGTCTTAACCACTTGACCTACATCCAGTCCTCAGAACACCTCTGAGTATTTCACTATCTTCCAAGATCGATAGGGCTCTTGGTGCCTCAGTACAGTAATTGAATCACTCAATCACTCCCCCTTACTCCCGTAAGGATACAAGCCCTCTCAAGAGTCCACACTCTTGAGTATCACTCAATAGTAATTAATGAAGGATAGTTATCGACTCTCTTACAGAGTGAAATTAATGATGAACACTGACGCTCAGTAGTATTGAAGAAACAGAGTATTGAATGCTAGACTTAATAATCACAGATGGTAGTTCCGGTATTCAATCTCCTTCATTAATGCTTCTTCGTGCCTTTTATAGTTGAGATCGTTAAGTAGCTGTTAGACGGAAGAGCTTCTAGCCGTTGTGACTCCGTTTGCGTGTTTCGCCGGTTTCAATGGTTCCGCCATTAATGCGTCTGAGCTTCTGACACTGTAGGTTGCAGTTTACGTAATCCCGTTGAAGAGCCGTTGCAGTCTTTCTTAGTAATCTGTATATTTTAAACTTTGAACAAGTAAGAGTCTTGCGGTGTATGCTTTAGTCATGAACTAAGAAAAAATGAATCGATTATACAATGATTCTAGATGAAATGATTTATCTGTAAAAGAGCAGAAAGAGATCCTGGACATGCTTAATCGAAGTGGTGATCGATTACTTGTTAATCGATCAGGTTATCGATAAACAGAGGGAAAGCTTTTGAATCAGTTCAACATGATTATCGATCAAGTGTTGGATCATTGATTTTAAGAATCATCATAGTCGACTGATGTTGAAATGGAAATCGTTCCATGATCGAACACTTGTTGATCGAACAGATTATCGATAATCCAAGTGTTATAGAAATGAAACTTCAGTCATTGATGATCGAACAGATTATCGATAAATGGATGATGGATAAGGTTATCGATAAAAAATGAGTAAGAATATATTCAGCGAAAAACACAGACTATGTGGATTAATCGAACAGGTGATCGATCAATGAATATTCGATCAAGTGATCGATAAAATGAAAAACAGAGATTTAATAAAGAAACTGATTATTGATTACGTTATGTGAAAACATGAGTTTCAGGAAATCGGATGATCGATCATATTATCGATAAATCAATGATCGATTAGGTGATCGAAAAAAAAATGATTCAACATAAGTTAATGCAGTGAAGATAATAATCCTGAGACTCTTTATCGATCATGTTATGTGAAAAGATACTATGCAGGCAAGTTAAATTATCGATAATGTTATCGATCATTTGGTTGTAGAGAAACTAAGTATGAGCAGATAAAACATTGATTATCGATCATGTGATCGATAACTTAGTGATCGATAAGGTTATCGATTCAGCAGCTATGATGAGTACCTGCATTCAGAGAGTTAGAGCATAATGTTCGATCATATGATCGATAAACAAGTGATCGATAATATGATGGATAAATGATGACAGAATTAATGTGCAGAACGAGTAGATTGTGTTACCTCTTATCGAAGTCGTTATTGATAACTGATTTATCGATCATGTGATCGATAAATGCACTTCAGATTTGGTTCTCTTTATCTGTTTCTTGATTGTTTATCTGATGTTATCGATCAAGTGATCGATAATTAATTGTTACCTTATGTAACTTCCATGTTAGCGATAATCGATCATTTTATTGATCAACCAATTATCGAATAGCTCTTCGATTAAAAAGCTTAATATAAAACTGATTTCTACTGAACAGTTATCTGATAGCTTATCGATAATCATTTGATCGATCAGTTGATCGATCAACCCAATTAATCTAACTTTGTTATCATCAAAACCATAATCCTAACAATTCTTCCAAGAGCAGAGCTGAATATGAGCTGCAGAATTGTAGAGGGAGTCTCACATTCATCTATTTCTTTTAATTCTTCGTTGCTTTATGAGTTGTAAAGTGAATAGGAATAAATCTAGATGTGTTCTATTTTAAATACTGAGATGAATGTTGTGTGATTGACTGTTGCGACGAATTTAGTATTTCACTCTAAATTCAAAAATTAATCTGAACCTTATTTCAATTCAGTGCTCTTGAATATTTGTGATTTGATTAATTGATTCATACGAATGGAAGTTCTATTCAGTTAAGAGTGTTTAATTTGTCTGCATATTCCATAGCACATAATCCAAAACAGATTGAAGCAGTGAAGATGAAGCGAACTCTTAAGAGAATTGATACTCTGATTGTTTTTCTTAAGTTCCAAAGTATTGTTTGCATTTTCATTCATTCTCATTTCGGTACTGCACCAGAAAATCGACAAAGATCTTTCTGTATTGATCTGAAATGTTGTTCTGGCTCTATATTTTCTACAAGTAAATTGTGTTAATTTTACTTAGAAATTCAGAGAGTTATTAAACCAAGTGATTCGACACTAAGGTTGCATCAATGTACTGCATACCCTTTCTCTATTGTTTTTGATTGCCTATACAACTAAGGATAAATCAAATGGCTCCGTTGCCGGCCTTTTAACTCCTGGATATTCATTCTGATTGTTGCATTGTTTTTCTGCTCTGTTCTGATTTTCCCTTGACAGTTCCAATTTGTTGTCATTGTCCTGTTTCCATCTGAATAATATACTCTTGTATGAGCTATGATCTTGCTGAATTTTATCCCTTGGATATAGAAATTAATAGAACTTTAAGAAATTTGAAAAAAGCCAAACAGCTTCAGGCAACCATTACTCAACCAAAAACATCACCTACTTCTCTTACACCTTCACCTATTGATTCAGCTAGCTCTCTTCCAACGCACATGTCTGATACAAAATTCTCTTTGGGACATTTTGTAGATTAATATTTTATCATGAACCCAAATCTTGATCCTAATAATCCTAGGCCTAATGATCCTAATAATGTTAATCATGATCAAGAACAGGAAGCTAAAAACATGCCCGAGCATTTAAATGTTAATCCTGAAGCCAAAAATAGAAGTAGTAGGGAGTTAAATAATTCTGTAGTTGATTATGATCCATATGGTCTGTGGAATAATGCTGTGAATTTTGAAATTAAGAGTTCTTTGCTGAATGCAATTCCTCAATTCTATGGTCATGCAGGGGATGATCCACATCAACACTTGCAAGATTTGTATATGGCACGTTCTTCTTTCAAGCCACCCACCATATCAATTGAAGAGGTACTGAAGAAAGCATTTTATTTTTCAGTTCTGGGTGATGCTAAGGAGTGGTTAAGGTCTCTTCCTCAACATTATGCTATGCTCAGATGGTCCCAATTACAGAAGTTATTTTTGGAAAGATATTTTTCAGCCTCTAGAATAGCAACATTGAAGAAGGAGATTTATAGTGCTAGACAGAATAAAGGGGAATCCTTGTATGATTACTGGTCTAGATTTGTGGGAATGTTAACTCGCTGCCCTCATCACCAAATACCAAAACAATGGTTGGTCCAATATTTTTATGAAGGCATGCTTTCACAAACAAAAGCCACAACAGATGCTGCTGCCAATGGCTCGATTTTGGACCTAACACCTACAACCAGATAGGATCTTCTTGAAAAGATGGCCATGATTATCAACAATTGAGTTCAAGAGACATTTATGATGTGGGAGAAATGAGCCATGGACCTACATCTGATTCTGTATTACAGCATTTGGTAGCACAAATGGAGAGTTTGAAAACTAAAATTTCTACCCTTCATCATACTTCCTCTCGACTAGTGGCACCATGCAATCAAATTGTAGCCCCTTCCTGTGACTATTGTGGATCTTCGATGCATCTCCCTGCTGTTTGCCCTTCCAAATTTGAAGAAGTAAATGCCTTTTACCAAAACAAGCCCAACCAGTACCAGAAAAGGGACCCATTTTCTGCCACATACAATGAAGGATAAAGGGACCATCCTAATTTGTAACACCTTACGTTTACGACCTTATATTGTGCCAAGTTAAGATATTCGAAAGCGCAATTTAAGGTTACCGGGTTGAAAAACCTGAATTTGAAAATTTCTTTTCCCGCATTACTATTCATTGTAACCTTAAACTTAGCATAACTTTGGAAAATCATAACTAATTCTAGAAAAATCGAAACAAGGTCGTTCCAAGTCTCACTCGAAGCTCTTAACATCATCTATCAAGGAAAAGTGACCTCAGGTTCCACTTTAATCAGAAACGCATCCGTTTTTAATTTCGAAAAGTACTGTTTATTTGGTCATTTTTCTATTTTCCAGGATTTTTGCCTAACTTTGGAAAGGCATAACTTCTTACACAGAGCTCCGATTGTGATGCTTTACCACTCATTTTAAAGGGAAAAATAAGATCTATTTGCATGCCAAATTTCAGGGAAAAAGTCAACCAATTGACAAGGGTCTTTGTTGGTCAAAGTTTGGTCAAATCTAGACCATTTTTATCCCCTTTTTCACTAATTCTAACAGCATTTCGTTTTTCACTATAATCATACCATAATCACATATAAAGCTACTCTACCATTAATATACATTCAAAAAGGTTATCATATCATGTGTTCATGATCAGAGTATGCTTACATGGCTTGAAAGAGAAAGGTTCAAAACTATATAATAAAATACATAACTCATAACTTCCTCAAGCCATGATTATTTCTTTTCCCTTCTCCTTGGCAGTAGTGGCACCTAGGATATCATGTTATAGGAGGAATGAGATTTCATAGAAATCCCAGTAGCATTGAACATACAACCATCAAGTCAACATGCATAAGATGTCATGCTACATGCAGTAAAATAACATTTCTAGTCTTTATGCCATGCCATAACCATTCTGTATCCATGTCATCATATCATGGAGCATATAATCATTCTGTCAAAACTCAATCATGCAAGAGCCAAGGCATACATTGCAAGGAGTTCACATCATCTGGGCATAAACATTCTCATGGCACATAAACACACATAGCAGAAACACCAAATGCAGATCAACAAAATAATTGCAAGTTCACGCTACCTCAATTCCACGCTTAATGTTTTCTCCTTGTTTCCTTGCTGGAGATCCTCCTAGGTTTCCAGAAAATTGCCTATCAACCATACAGTAAGGGTATGGTAAATTCCATATCCAGTATATCATTCTTTCTCAATATAATACTACCCTTGTGCCTTTCAATTTATAATTTATGTATACCTTTCCTAAACCTTTGACCTTGGTTTGACCAAACCTTAATCCTCAATTAAGGTCTTGGAATTCTTCCTTAATCCATGATTAATCATGCTTTCTTGGTTAATCACTAACCCTTAATCCTTAATCCAATATTTAATTAAGGTTCTCAAGTCACATAGTCATTAGTACAACATAATCTTCTAAGATTAAGTCACTAATCCCTTATGGATTAACCATTAATCATTCTCTAATCCACATGATTAACCATTAATCATTCTCTAATCAACATGATTAACCATTATTCATTCTCTAACCAACATGATTAACCATTATTCATTCTCTAATCAACATGATTAATCATGATTAATCATCCTTCAATTAGCATAACTAATCACTAATTACTAATTAATCAAGGTGGCTAACCTTAATTACTTACTAATCTTTAATCAAATAACATGATTAATCTTAGCTATCACTAAACCATAATTAATCAAGGTAATTAATCCTAATCTTCCTCAAATAAATAAATAACTAAAAATAATTAACACTTAGGGAGGTAAACATACCTTAATTAGCTCTTAATCGGCGATTAGAGGTGTCTAACTTTGCTTTCTCCCTTTCTCTCTCTTCTTTCTTCCTTTCTCTCTCCTAGAACTCAAGAACACAACATTCCCTCTCATGCAAACCACTTTGGCCAAATTCTTCATGGAAGGGGGGTATTTATAGGCTTTGATATTTCAAAATTCCAAAAATGCCCTTCGGGAAAAAGATGCGATCTCGGCCGTCCATTTTTTTCTACTTTACACATGGACAAATCTTAGGGCACACACCATAAGAAGTTGACACATGGATGGACACCTAATCACCATGTGATTTTCATGTGGAAATAAAATATTATTTTATTGTTTTGTCTCTTATTTCCCTTTATGCCCTTGAACAATTTGGAAAATTCCAACTTTGTCCTCCCCCTTTATTTTTGGCCGAAATATTACTCTTAATATTGGAAAAAAAATGACTCATCCAATAATCAGTGCAATCCACTGATTATTTGTGTATTTCCGGTCCGATTTTCCAACAGTCCTGTCCAATTTACTGTCACAAAATTTTGATTTCAACACCTCATTAAATTCCCCTCATTCCAAGGGTAATCCATGATTTTTCTCAAGTTTTACCTCCCTCTATAATTTTCTAAATTTTATTCTGTCAAAGATCACTATTCTACCGATAATAATTCGGTAGTAAATATTCTTTAAGCTAACCTTTGTACATCCAAAGGTGGGAAGTAATTTTATAAATTAGGATAATATGTCACATAATTTATCCCTATTTTTTCTTGAATTTTTGAGGCCTCTATATATTTTAAATAATGGAAATTGGCTAATTTTCCTTAATTAACCAAAAATTCCAATAATTACAAATAATTCCCTGATAACTTATTTTTAATCTTATATCATCTTCTAAGCCTCAAACATTATTCTGTACCCTTCTTTCTATTTTTCATGATTTTCTAAGAATTTTCAGGAATTTCGGACATTATTTCCAATACTGCCCTTTCTTGACTGATCTTTTCAAAAATGACCGTTATGTCCCTATCCTGATTTTTCCTCATAGCCTGGATCCTCTACCAATCTACTATACTATTTGGCCTTAGTCAATCACAAATCATTCATCAATTAGGATAAAATTATCAAGGTGTGACATGCAGCACTGAACTTGACTCAATATGGGAATATATCTATAGACAGTGAAGAGCACACTAAATCCATATATGATGAAACTGAAACAACAGGGAAGTTTCTTGGTGCCCTTGAACTTAAACTACTTATTCCTTCTATTGAACAACCCCCTGATGTTGATTTAAAACCATTACCCCATAATCTGAAATATGTCTTCTTAGAAGCAAATGAAAAGCTACCAGTAATAGTAGCTAATTCTTTGACTGAACTTAAGGAAATAAAGATGATTTCTGTTCTTAAGAAATACAAAAGAGCAATTGGATGGACTTTGGCTGACATACCTGGAATAAACCCAACAGTGTGCACACATAGAATTTTATTACATGAGAATTCTAGAGCTATAAGATAGCCACAAAGGAGACTTAATCCCTTAATAATGGATGTGGTAAAAAATAAAGTAACCAAATTGCTAAGTGCTAGTATTATTTTTCCAATTAGTAATAGTGAATAGGTTTCACTTGTCTAAGTTGTTCCTAAAAAGAGTGGAATTACGGTTGTAAAGAATGAGAAAGATGAATTAATTCCAACTAGGATCCAGAATTCTTGGAGGGTCTGTATTGATTATCGAAAATTAAATGATTCTACAAGAAAAGATTATTTTCCTCTACCTTTCATTGACTAAATGTTGGAAAGATTAGCTTGTAAATCTCACTACTGTTTCTTGGATGGATTTAGTGGATACTTTCAGGTTCCTATAGCACCGGAGGACCAAGACAAAACAACTTTTACTTGCCCTTTTGGAACCTTTGCGTACCGAAGAATGCCATTTGGATTATACAACGGTCCTGCAACTTTTCAAAGGTGTATGACTTCTATCTTTAGTGAGCTTTTAAAACAAGGTGTTGAAGTATTCATGGATGATTTTACGTTGTATGGAGATTGTTTTTATGCCTGTTTACTGACTTTGGAAAAAGCTTTAGCTAAATGTGTAGAAAATAATGTGATTCTTAATTTTAAAAAGTGCTATTTTATGGTGGATAAGGGGATAATGTTGGGACACTTGATATCACAGCAAGGAATTGAAGTTGATAAGGCAAAGATAGAAGTGATTTCTTCATTGCCTTATCCAACTACGTTAAAAGAATTAAGGTCTTTCTTAGGTCATGCTAGATTTTATAGGCGCTTCATAAGGAATTTTAGTCAAATTGCTTTACCTCTTTCTCAATTACTGCAAAAAAAATGCTGATTTTGTCTTTAATAAGTGTTATAGGACTGCTTTTGATGAATTGAAGGCCAAGCTTGTTTCTCTACCTATCTTGGCATCTCCTAATTGGAACTTAGACTTTGAATTATCCTGTGATGTTTCCAATTCTGCTGTGGGGGTGATGTTGGGACAACAGGTAGAAAGACTATCAAGAGTTATTGCATATTCATCTAAGACACTAGATAAGGCACAAACCAACTATACTACCACCGAAAAGGAATTATATGCCATAGTCGTTGGGCTGGACAAATTTAGGCAGTACTTATTGCATTCTAAAGTTGTTATTTTCACTGATCATGCTGCTGTAAGATTCCTGTTCAAAAAGCCTCAATAAAAGCCTAGGTTACTTAGATGGATGTTATTAATACAAGAGCTTGATGTTGAAATAAAAGATAGGGTATGGGTAGAAAACTTAGTTGCTGACCATTTGAGTAGGTTACTTAATAATTTGAAAGGGGTGGATGATTTAGATTTGGTTTGTGATGCATTTCTTGATCATATGCTTTAGGCTGTCACTGTTAAAGAGCCTTGGTTTTCGAATTTACTCAATTATTTAGTTGCTAATGTGGTGCCCCTATTCATGAATCAATTTCAGGTCCAGAAATTGAAAAGAGAAGCAAAATATTATGTATGGGATGCTCCACATTTATGGAGATTGTGCAGTGATCAATTGATTCGTAAATGTGTTGCAGATGAGGATATTCCTTCTATCTTCGAAGTTTCTCATTCTTTATCATGTGATGGTCATTTTAGTGCAAGAAAAACTTCAAGAAAAATTCTGGATTCTGGTTTTTATTGGCCTTCTTTGTTCAGAGATGCTTATGAATTTTGTAAAAACTGTGATAAATGTCAGAAATTTGGTGGGCTATCTAAAAAACAAGAAATGCCTCAACAACCGATGTTATTTTGTGAAATTTTTTATGTTTGGGGCATTGATTTTATGGGTCTATTCCCTCCATTATATGGTTTTTCATACATTTTGCTAGCTGTTGATTATTTGTCCCATTGGATTGAAGCTATAGCTACTAGGAAAAATGATGCTCAAACAGTAGTGAAGTTTCTGAAATCTAATATATTTCGCACATTTGGGATTCCTAGAGCTTTGGTTAGTGACCGTGGCACTCACTTTGCAAACAAACTTATGGAGACATTGCTGTCCAAGTATGGAGTCACGCACAAGATGGCAACACCTTATCATCCACAAACAAATGGTGTAGCTAAGGTATCCAATAGGGAAATTCAAGGTATTTTACAGAAAATTATTAAACCAAAAAGGAAAGATTGGAGTCTTAGATTAGATAAAGCTTTGTGGGCTTATAGGATAACTTATAAAACTCCCATTGGTATGTCTCCATTTAGAATAATATATGGAAAGGCTTGTCATTTACCTGTTGAAATTGAACATAAAGCTTATTGGGCAGTAAAAGCTTGTAATATGAACTTAGAAGCTACAGCTGAGGGAAGAAAATTGCAAATTCAGGAATTAGAAGAGTTGCGTTTAGAAGCTTATGAGAACTCCCATTTGTATAAAGAAAGAACTAAAATTTTGCATGACAAAGGGATTTTGAGAAAGGTTTTTCAGGAAGAAGATAAGGTACTTCTCTACAAGGCAAGATTTACTTTCAGACAAGGGAAACTCCATACAAGATGGGATGGACCATTTGTGGTGCTTAAAAGTCATAATTTTGGAATGATAGAGATTTTGGATAAGCAGACTGGACATGTTCACAAGGTCAATAGACACTTGTTAAAGCACTATCATGCTGATGACAAGCCACCTTAATCAAATTGGTTGTCCTCTTTCCTCCTTGTCTTCTCTAATTTTGCATTGTCATTATTACTACTCTGTTTTTCACATTGTAGAATTTAAGTATGGGGGAATAGAGGATTTCTCAAAAAAAAAAAGCTCTGATTCTGTTTTACTACTTTTCTCTGCTGATTGACACTTAGTCACATATATGGAGCACAATCCACTTTAGACCAGTGTTATTTTGCAATGATGAATGTTTTCTGTCCTTCCTTCGTGATTGATCCTCTCCTTTTGTGGCACATTGAGGACAATGTCTGTTTTAAGTGTGGGGGAGTGTAATCATTGAAAATTTTAGGAGTATTCTTGCCTTGCTTAGCAATTTAACTCTGGGAATGAATCTGATTTTAGCTGTTAGTCTTTACTGGGATATTGGTGCAAACAGACTTGATTGAAAATCAAAAGATTTCCATCAAGTAGTCAAGGATTTATCAATTTCGGTCTGCTGTGGAATTGATTAAATCCTTGCTGTAGCAACTTGACTTTGTAGTGAACTAGAATTTTACCTGCTCGTTCATTCAAAATCCATTGCATTAGCCTCTATTCTGCAATAACCATGTGGGGAGCCATTCTTCCTTAGTTTTCTGTCATGGAATTTAGTTAAGCTTCGAATGCATCTCTTTGAATAATGTTAAAACTTGTTCAAGTGTGAGTTCCTTGCTTAATTGATCCATTTTCAGAAAGTGTGCATCATAAATAACTCTCCTCATGCATTAAGTTCAAACCCTCATGCAATTTGTTCATGGCAAGTGAATAGGGATGAGTAAACCAATTGGAAGAATTTTGAGCCTTAATTCATTTCTTAAATCATGTGTGAAGCCATCTAGTCTAGTAACTTCCAAGAACTTGTTCCTATCCTTAATTCAAGACTACATTAGCACTTGGAATTGTGAATATGATAAGGGCATTTCATTCAAAACCCTTTAACCAAACAGCAGCCATTTACATTAACCCGTTGCTTAACCCCTTGAGCTTCTATTGTTCGTTAAAAATTTCAGCATGATTGATGAACAATGCATATTTTGGATATTGTGAGAATGAGCTGTTGACATGATTGTTCAATTCTATAATGGTATATGTGTTTGTAGAAGTTAAAAATCTATTATAGAAAGCTTGATATAATCCTGCTTGCCTGACCATATAATCACTACTACGATGATGACAAAAAAACAGGTTTTGATTTGAAGACAAGAAAAAGAAATAATAAACAAAGAGGTGTCGATGAAGGTAGGAAAAAAAACAAAGAGAGAGAAAGATAAACAAATGAGCAGCTGAATTGGCAAGGTTGAGGAAATGTATTCATTCATGATTATGCAATGTCAGATTGCTGATACAATTCATATTTTGATTCATGTATGGACATATCTTGAATACTGAACAGAAAATTATTTCGTATGTTGAGCAATTTAGTAAAATGCATGTATTCATTAATCATTAACACTCATTTTCCATTCCAACATTTGGCCTTATCAACATTACAACCTTAACAAGCCCCTTTGATTCACAAAACCTTATAGTAAGTGAGTAGTAGAGATGTAGGATGGTTACAAGCCTATGGTGAAGCCTAAACTAGATGGTCCTGAGAGAAATTACCTTGATCTATGAGAGTGAGGGAAACACTTTATCCTGAGAGAAACCTCATCTTTTATTTGCTTTCCTTGATTATGTTGCATGATTGTGAATTGATCTTTTAGCATGTGATGTTCCTTATTGATGACATTTGAAGGAAGTGATTGATGAACACAAGTACTCCATTCTTGTGCATGATCTAGCATTGTTCATTGATAATGTGCTTGAGAGTTAGCTTTATTCTATCATTCTGCCCCAAGAGTGCTAAAACTTAAGCGTGGGGGTATTTGATAAATCATATTTTTCATATGCTTGGGATGTATATTTTAGGTTATTTTAAGGAATAGATTGAACATTAATTGCATTAATAAATAAATAAAATGATGGTGCACTTGAGCAAAAGAATTAAGCAATTGTGATATTCCAATAGCTTTTATGAAATCCCACAATCGGGTATTATTTCTGGGTTATCGTTATGAATTCAGGGGCAGAATACTAAAGATAAAGTGGCAGAAACACATTTCCAGTAAGGAAGGAAAGGGGAGTCTAGAGGAAAAGCAATTCTATCACTGATAGAAACTAATTTCTATCACAAACAGAAAAGAATTCCCACAAAAAAAAACTTACACTTAGTTCCAGAAATTTCAATCGAGAAGGGGGAAAACTGAAAATGCTTCAGAAATTCATCCCAAGAGAACAAAAAATTAGTTGCAACAACTTGGGAACTAAAAAACAGAAATTAACAAGAGACAGAGAGGAGAGATGCAACAGACAAAAAAGGGAAAATCAAATATAGTGGGGGGCAGCTGATATATAAAAGAGTGAAGAAGAAAAAAAGAGGAGGAGGGATTCGAGCATCTAGAGTCCGTAAGTGCAGATTGAGTTCCTATCCTTCCACCTCGTCTAGTTCCTCTCGGGTGGAAATTATCACATCTGATATCCTCCATGGAGAAGCCGTATTCAAACGTTGAAGAAGGGGGATCTTCCATCATGTATAGCTAATTCCAGATATTCTTCCAAGAGCAGAGCTGAATTCGAGCTGCAGAATTGTAGAGGGAGTCTCACATTCATCTATTTCTTTTAATTCTTTGTTGCTTTATGAGTTGTAAAGTGAATAGGAATGAATCCAGATGTGTTCTGTTTTAAATACTGAGATGAATGTTGTGCGATTGAATGTTGCGACAAATTTGGTATTTCACTCTGAATTCAGAAATTAATCAGAACCTTATTTCAATTCAATGCTCTTGAATATTTGTGATTCGATTGATTGATCCATATGAATAGAAGTTCTATTCAGTTAAGAGTGCTTAATTCGTCTGCATATTCCATAGCACATAACTCCAAAACAGATTGAAGCAGTGAAGATGAAGCGAACTCTTAAGAGAATTGATACTCTGATTGTTTTTCTTAAGTTCCAAAGTATTGTTTGCATTTTCATTCATTCTCATTTCGGTACTGCACCTGAAAATTGACAAAGATCTTTTTGTATTGATCTGAAATGTTGTTCTGGCTCTATATTTTCTACAAGTAAATTGTGTTAATTTTAGAAATTCAGAGAGTTATTAGACCAAGTGATTCGACACTGAGGTTGCATCAATGTACTGCATACCCTTTCTCTATTGGTTTTGATTGCCTATACGACTAAGGATAAATCAACCTTAAAGCATACTCTTAATTACATTCATCCAACATAAGGTTTTTCTTCATTCTTCTTCTTCTTCTTGAGGCAAACTTAACTCTCTACTATAGCCACTTCTTTTTCTTTGCTCTTAGAGGTTGAAGGCCCCAGGGTTTGTTAAGTATGGGGGTAAGATTCTTGGAGAATCTTAGTAGCACATTGCATGCATTACTATGGTTACACATCACAATATAATTCAAGCTACATGCATACATACATACTTGAGTATTATGTACTTGCCATGGAAAAATATAATATCATAACATAACATATCATCTCAACCTTGTATAAACTAAGGTATACATGCATGGAGGCATCATGGCATAACATCATAACATATAGCAATGAACATACAATATATAGTAACTCTAACAAGCAATAGAATGCAAAAGCTACCTTGTTGGCTTTCCTTCCTCTTGAACTCTTTCCTCTTGACTAGATCTTTGCCCCTTTGTTGTGTATAGCCTATTAGGCAACCAATGACACAACATTAAGCATTACCTCAACTCCATAACTTAACTTAACCCCTTAAACCCCTTTTTTCTTGACTTTTAGGGTTTATTTTTCTAGTTTTGATTCTTGAACTTTCTTGGGCCTTTTCTATATAATTTTCCATGTAGAATCCATTTATCTTATTAGTTTTATGAAAATCCAATCCCTTCCCATTGAACTTGACTTGGCTGAAACACTATATATAATTATAGGAACAAGGATTTTCAACAAAACTAACATGTGATCACTTAATCCTTAACTTTTAACCATGCCTAATCTTAATCATACATCACCTAAACCCTTTCTATCCATTTTGATGAAATTTGGGTAGCACTTCCCCCTGGGAAAATGACTTTTCACCATCATCAAAATAGCATAAAACCAACATATAAACCATTATAACTGGAAATAGAAAAGTTGTAGAAGCTTACCTTGCTTCCAAGTGACTTCCTCTCACTAGAACTCTTCTCTTTGTCTCTCTAAATGAAATTTTGCAAGAGTTTCCCTACTTGAATGGCCTTGCATGAAATGAACATGTGGGGGGTATTTATAGGCTTTCTATTTTCATTAATTCCACACACGCCCTTCTTGCATAAGACTTGATCTTGGCCTTCCAATTTTTACCTCTTTCCAAATGTACAAATCTTAAGCTATGTGGCCTAATATGTTGACACTTGGATGGTGAGTCATTATGGTTTATGTCATCTCTTCTTATCTATTAAGATTAATTAAGCTTTAATCAAGGTTAACTCTCTTAATTCCTTGTTTAACTTGACTAATTACCCTTCTAGAAGCTTTTGACTTTTCAAAGATAGATAATTGAATCCTAGCCACCTAATTAATCATGTTTGCCATGTGTCAAGATCTTATGGAAGATAGCTTAACCATAATCATTTTACTTAACCCTAATTAGATTTTAATCTAACTTGATTTATTATTTTTTTTTTCTTTTTCTTTTTATTTTCTTTTTCCCTTTCTTAGCCAATTTGGCCATGACATGTGTCCTTGACATTCTGTCAGAAATTTTTACCATCTCGGTTGTCCTAACAGTCCACTGAATCTTAATATAATATTGGTTTATTTTATCTGATAGCTGAAAAATTCTAGTATCTCAGAATTCTTATATCAGATCACCATTAATTATATCTCAGTAAAGGAAACTTTCCTGATTAATTTCATAATTTTTCTCCCCCTATAACCCTTTAAATGTCGTTTCTGTAAAAACAGACAATCTATCGATATTAATTTATCTTTAAATTTAATTAAAGCTAACCTCCTCATTATTTAGGGTTAGAAATAATTTCATAAATCTCCATAATTCCTGAATGAATTTCCTTTAATTTTTCATAATTTTTTGAGATCTCTAGGTATTTTTAATAATTGATATTGGCCAATAAAAAGCACATATATGACGCCACCTTAGAGGAGCAGAGGGGAAAAAATAGTCAACACTATTAACCAATTAGTCAACCTTATTGAGTCACATAGTAGAGATTTTGCTCTACTGGGTAGCTAAGAAACTATCTAACACTTACCCGTATTGTATTCTAATTTTTCTACTATAAAATATCTTCTGGTGACTCATATGATGACTCATCACCCTCATAAATGAAGCACATGAGAAAGAAGAAGAGAATTCAAGTTGAACTTGTCTTCTTAAAAATATTTGAGATATTTTCTAACTTTGTCTCCTAACTAAGGGACATTAATTATTTAATATTTAACTGGAGCAATTTATCCAATCCTGAACTCCAAAAATTCATCTATTTATACCATAAAATTCATTTAATTCTGTAGAAAATATATGAGTTTTCTCAAATCATAATTCAAACTATAAGTATTTCTTTTGAAATTTCCCATAACAAACCCACAAACTGCAGTTTTGGCTTAAAAAATATTAAAGTCATTCTGCTGGCCTTCTAGGGTTGAGACTAATTTTATAAATTCTATAGCCTCTTAGATCATACATCCCCATTTTATCATAATTTTCTAAGATTTTCTTATGACTCAAACAATTAAATCTACCTCTACATCTCAAACTGAGCCACAAACTTATAAATTCCTTTTAAGTCAACTCAAGGGCATTTTTGTCATTTCTCCTCATATACAGGCCTTAAAATGTCATTGTTCATTTTCTAAAATTTTCTAGAATTTTTGGGTATTACTTCCATTTTTACCCATTCTTGACCCGAAACTTTTTAAAATTACAGTTTTGCCCCTAGTCAAGTAAACCTCATAAATCACCCTATTATGGCCTCTATCATAACCTTTGGTCTGAACTAACCTCTTTTCTCATTTTTGGGCTTTGAGACTTCATTGGAGTCTCTAACTTTCTTTACATTTTAGTCCCTAGAACTTTTTCTATTTACAGTTTAGTCCCTGAAACCCTTCAACCTTCCTTTTACATTTCTAAGACTCCTGCTCATAGGGATTTCGTCGCCTACCTATCTTAGGCTAATCCATGTTTTCTTAGGCCTAAAATTTGGGATGTGACATTTCTCCCCCTCTTAAAAAAAAATTTCGTCCTCGAAATTTCAGGGTCAAACATCTTCTTGACCATGTTCAAGAGGTTAACTGAGGAGAATGTCCCTTCTCATACTCAGCTTTAGCTTTTAAACTCTTCTTACCTTAACTTTCTCTTTTATCCTACTGAATTTAGTGCCTCCTTGTCAAAAATGGCTCACATTTCTAGCCTCTGCACACTTTTACCTAACTTCCCAAGGGGTCACCAATCATTGGACTATTCTTGCCTAAGCATGCTTAACTGAAAAGTACTTATGGGAATCCGAGGCACTAGTGCTGATAGGCTTAAACCCTAGTACTCTATTGTGTTATACCCTTCTTGGTTTACCTTTTGTCGGGTCTTTCTACCTTACATTCTCAACTTTAGCCTCATCTTAGTGATTTATCTGTCAATACTCAATCTTTTCTCACATATAAGGGGTTCTTGCCTCATGAAATTTTCGATGACCTGATCGATCACCTTCATTATTTATGACTTGATTGATAATTGTTAGTATTTAAGTGGAATTTTTGAAATTCCCTCATCAGTTTTAGAACCTTAACTCGAACAATTATTACCTTGTTTTCTAGCAACAGTAAAAAATTCAACTGTTCCTTCAAATATCTCACAAAAACACCTCCCAAGCTCATTCGATTACTCTAAACCCATCCTGTCTCAGAAATTCATCGAATCTCTCCTCAAAAAATTCAAAATGGCCCGAGTAAAGCAATCGGGTACCAGTAATAAAGAAAACTCACCGGGGAAACTACACCGTTTAGTGCGAAATCCAAATATAGACCAAAAGTTTAACAAGAGAAAATGCCTAGAAGTGGTATGTTAAAAATCCGAGAGAGTCAGACCTAAGGTTCGCTGAGCAAGAGGAAAACTCAGTCAAAGTCTAAGCTCCCTGCGGTTTCTGAAGGATCAGAAACCGAATCAGATGAAGGAATTTCAGTTCAAAAAGTCTAAGCTGGGGATTACAGTATCACACCTTACTTATATCATACCTTAGAGTCCATTTAGACCCATTGTTGACCACTTTGGATGGCCTTAAATTCAAAAATCTCATTTAGAATGTTATTTTTCAGAAATTACTGTTCATTGTATGTTTTCCAGATTTTACATCCAATTTTGAAAAATCATAACTAATTCTAAAAAAATCGTTTGGAGATGTTCTAAAATTCCAGAGAAAGCTCTTTCAATTCTTTTTAAGGAAAAAATATCCAATTGGATTTATCTTTGCCCAATTCATATAGTTTAATCAATAAAGATTACTGTTCATTTGGTAAAATCTGAAACTTTTAGATTCTGTGCCTCAACTTTGGAAATTCATTTCTTCATTTGTACACATCTAATGGAGGTAATCTACCTCTCATTTCAAAGCTTGGGATGTGTACTATAAGTTTTCCAAATTTCATGACTTAACTCGTTCATTTCATTAGTCAAACCGAAGCTTGAAGCTAAACGTTTTATCCTTTAACCACTCTTTACTTTGATTCTTTTTATTTCTTTGGTATGTAAAACTTAGGCCTACTCTTTCCCATTCATTCTCATACATTTCCATTCATGCCATAAGCATTCTATGCACATAAATTGCATAAAGACATTCATAAACATAATTTACAACATAGGAGAATTATACATTGAACATTAATCTCATTTATTAACATCAATAATTCTCCACTTTCTTCTCGCTTTTCATGCCATTACTGCCCATCATTGATTGACCCAAATGGTTAGTTAGGGAGGGAGTGAGATTTGGAAAAATCTCAGTAGCAAACAATATCATATTAGTCATGTTAGATGGATGCTAATGCACTACAAGCAACTTGTTTATTCTCTTGTTAATTAGTGACATATTGAGTTAGCTAACTTCTTTATGTATAGCCATAGAGACATAATCTACTCATCATGAATAGCAGTTACAGCAGCTAAAACATGTCACAATAACATTCAAATAACATGTACACAGTAACACACAATACAACATCAAGCAATGACAATAAGTAAGTTCACTACCGTCGACTTCAAGCTTTCCTCTTACTTTTCCTTTGACTCCATTAACTTTCCAACCATGTGGGCATTTGGTCAACATCACCAAAAACATAGGTACATTGATCATACAATCTATTAGGACCAAGAGATTAAATAAAGTTCAAGACTAACCTTCTTAAACTTAACCCTTTTTCTCTTAATTTTAGATTAATGTTCCAATTTTGCAAAAATTGTTCTCTTAGGCTAATCCTACATAATTTTACCCAAGAAATTCAAATATCCACTTAAATTTATGAAAATCCAATCCCTCCCTATAGATCTCATTTTGGCTGAATAGGGTGTCTTGGAAAACCAAATTTCCATTTTCAAATTTAATGCTTCCAAGCTTCCTTTCTTGGTGTTTCCCTACACCATTTCATCCTTTAAACATATTAAAAGCATCAAATTAAATCAAATCCAACTCTAATCCCATTCTCTCTCCTTGGCCGAATTGAATTATCATGAGTAGGGGTTAGATTCTCTTTCCAAAAATCACTCAATTAATCAAAACCTATCCTTTTCAAGTGTGTAATCTATGCTTTAAACCGTTGATCAAACCCTTCTACAATTTTCAAAAATTTGGCAGCATCTTCCCATGAAAAATGGCTATCCAAAACTACATAGAATCATATATAAACAGCTCACAATAATTAATAAAGCACTTAGGAGCTTACCTTGGTGATTTCTTGAATTTAGGTGGACTTTCTCTCACTAAAAATAACTTTTTCTCTCTCTAAATGCAAGAGCAACATAGTCTCCCCTATGGTTCCTTGTTGGGTCCAAATGTGAGGGGTCTTGGTGGCTATTTATAGCCAAAACTTTGACTTGAATGGACTAAAATACCCTTTGTGGCTAACAGAAAGAGCATAGACAATCTTAAAATTCAAGTGCACTTTTACATCATCCTTACATTATTCTTCTAGAAGGTACCAAGTATCACAAATTTAGTGGAGGAAAAGAGAGATTAAATCCTAACTATTAGATCAAAACTTAATCCTTAAGTTTCCTCCTAATTTGCTTGGTCTATGTTTTTCTGGCTTTCTTGACAGCTTTCTGGAGTTTAGAAAATTCTTCTATCTACTCCACAATTTTCCTTTTATTCTAGAGAATATCTATAAATTTTCTCAGGTTATAACACTTCCTTTAAGCCTTGCATAAAATTCATTTACTAAAATACCCTTTTATTAGTATAATGGCTTTTTAATTTATTAAAGCCATTTCACTAACCTTTTAGTTGCGAAACTAATTTTATAAATTAGTAAAACCTTTCAACCATTTAACCTCGTTTTTTTGTAGATTGAAGTCTCTTGCCATTT
This sequence comes from Neltuma alba, assembly GCF_004799145.2. Classification (NCBI taxonomy): domain Eukaryota; kingdom Viridiplantae; phylum Streptophyta; class Magnoliopsida; order Fabales; family Fabaceae; genus Neltuma; species Neltuma alba. The sequence goes on from NW_021636847.1 coordinate 98,917, forward strand.
TAAATAATTACGTCAACTGCTAAATATCACAAGTTTAGTGAATTGATCACGTGTGTGGCTTGAAAGGGGAAAAAAAAAACAGACATATTTTGTGCAACCAAAGGCAAGCAAAAAGCACTATATTTTGCGAGATAAATGGCTCAAAAAAAATTATCAAACCTAAGCTCATGATACCATTAAGAAAATAGAGAGAGAGAGTGAAAAAGAAATTGGCTAAGTAGTTGATACTCAGCTTTATTGATATATATAGAGTAAAAATAAAGGATAAAGCCTGGAAATAAAACCTAATATCTTGAAATTAAAATTTAAATCAAGATCAAAACAAATCCTATCTAATCTAATTCATTCTAATCTAAATGATGCATAAAATAATTAAAAAAAAAACTAATTGGGCCCTCCTAAGTACGCTTAGGCCTTCATCTTTCAACAACAGGTACCAAAGAGTAGTGGGAAAACTCATCTACCTCTCCCACACAAGATCTGATCTTGCATTTGCAATCAGCGTAGCCAGCCAACACTCACATGCGCCAAAGGAGAGACCCCTCAAGACAACCTAGAAAATCTTAAAATATCTAAAAAGCACACCAAGCAAAAAGATATTGTATAAGAAATGCAATCAAGAGAGTGCTGGAACATCTATAGATGCTGACTGTACATGGTCTCATGCAATAGAACGTCCATGACAGGCTATTGTGCCTATGTTTGGGAAAACTTAGTTACCTAGAGAAGCAAGAAACATACTATAGTCAGAGTATTGAGCTATAGCACAAGGAATATACAAGATAATTTCGATAAAAAGAATCAATGGAGTTCCTTATGAGATTATACACCAACAACACGGCAACCATAAATCTTTCTGATAATCCAGTTAAACATGATAAAACCAAACACGTTGAAGTGGACAAACATTTCATCAGAGAAAAGATTGATGATGTGTCGGTTACCCTTATCCATGTGCCTATGTAGAGACAAACTGCAAATATCTTTACAAAAGACCTACACAAATAAAAATTCAAAGATTTTGTGCGCCAAGTTGAACATGGTCAATATCTATGATCCAATTTAAAAGAGTGTGAAAAATCCGTAGATTACCTACAAAGAATTAATTTAATTGATTTTATTTGATTCTTTATGAATTGATTTTTTGCGGTCGTAACCTGGCCTATAGGTTTCAGTGCCTTTTCTTTTATATTTCGTTGACTTGCTGTATATATTCCCTGGACCATATTCAATACAGAATCAAAATATGAAATTCATCAAATCTGCCTCCTTACTCTCGAATTGATAATTTATTTTCTAGAATTTGCAATTGTTAATTGACAAATAATCATAGCATGATATATACTCTATTCAGGTCAAAGGGGAAAAAAACAAAGGTACTTCAAGCTCAGCTAGGGGTGAAAATAGACTCGCCTAAGCATAAATTCAACATTCGCAACCCCAAAAAAGACAATAAGCTCATAATTTCATCATGGCCATTAGAATAACCATCTTTCTCCTGTTTGATTTACGGATAATCAATACAATTCATTGACTCCCAATTCACAGTGCCGACAACAAAGAAAACAGCATCGCCAAGGAGATGGTTCGAGTCTATTTTTAAGGAATTCCACACTATCCCTAATGTTTCAAGGGGTTCAATTGATCATGGTTTTTCTACTTTGTCCTGTACATTTAGTAAACATTCTCTTCACAGCAACAGACACCGAATGGGCAGGGAAATTTTCCATTTGAATATATCAACCATTTTGAGTGAACCTAGTTCAGTAAAAAGTCATTTCTACAGCCCGAACTTTTTAAGATATAAAATGACATGATCAAGCACCAAAATTTATCAAAATTGGAATGATGGGGTCATTACAATGTGTATATACAGAGGATCAGATTTATCTCCGAGAGTTGTGATTTGAAAAATATTGCGTGCAAAATTTTCATGACTCTGCATCAATGAATAATACCGTCAAATATGATACAACTTGTGACGGTATCCACCATTTCCAATCAGATTCAACCATCCCAGAGAGGAACTCACCCTCATATGCTAGCTTGATGTCATCTTTTGCACAACCCACGATAAAATATGGCTCACAGTTATCTTTTGCGCGAATGCTTATTTTTTTGGCCACCATGAGGATGTGTATTCCCTTCATCAAGAGAGGTGAACTCACCAGTTACCCTGCCCAAAAGAGTTTAGTTAGCAACAGTAGTTACTTAAAATACACCTATCCAGATGAAATAGAATTTTTCTTTTTCCTTTAAAAGAAACAGCACGTTTAGCCTCTCTGTTGTTTATATCTAATCCGTTTTCATTTTTCCCCCATCTTGCATAGATCATAGGGATTTGAATTGCAGATGCAATCAATCCTAAACATGTCTGTGTGCATATTACACATGAAAGTAGTCCTCCATTCTTGCTCAGGGACAAAATTCAAAGGCGGCATTGAGCTTCCCACAATCAAAATTCAAGATAAAACAATGCTCTGAAAAAACATAATAAATATAATCCTTGCGGGCATAAGCCTTAACTGATTACATTTTACTAAACCATGAGAATTTAAGGAATAAACAGAGATTTAGGAGTCCAAATACCTATCATACAACAAAGTGGCATCGCCTATTGTCCCGGCAACCTTATTCCTTATCTTACGAACACAAACCTGAAAAGCTCAGATATATATTTATTTTATTTAATACAAATAATAAATGGTCACTTAAAGCATCTATAGTCATATTGCAAATACTCACCTGTACTTGATCCATAGGCCCAGCTTCAGGATCTCGATTTCGATGAATAACAATTCCATTGTCACACTTATTTATAAAGTGTGCACTACCACTTATATCATAGAGATTAGGAGGTCCCCCAACCCAATTTTGTAACTGTTATTTTGATCATGCAACTGTTAATCCATTAGATTTATCAGAGAAAGGAAAATGTGAATGGCCGTGATTACAGCCTTTAGTTACCAACCTGCCTAGGATGCGCTACAAACCAAACATGGCATCCATGATGCTGGGCAAACCGTTTGATTTTGGTAAGCATCTGACTAACATACTCAGTTTCAGTCCTGAAACAGATAAGTAAACATCATTAGCAGTCCCGCTGATGTTTGAATAAGGCATGGGATGCAAAAAGAAGAAGAAAAATGATCGACTCTGCATGTGCTAGGGGAGAGATTAAAGTAAGTATATATCATAAACAACTAAACAAGGTTCTGTCAGTTGGCATTGCTACTTTATTTTGCTACCAAAAAGGTAGCAAGTTCATGATGAGGTCAACCATGAATATAAGAAAAATAGGAACAAAAATTCAAATCAAGAACAAAATCTTTAAGAACGTTACATGCTTGGAGGGCGCTGATGGTCAAGCTCATTATAAGGATCAATTACAAGTCCACGCACCCCATGCCTTAGCACGGCTACTTTTGCAAGGTCAAGAACCCAATTTATACTTGGAAGGGCATCATCTTCACACCTAGTATGACCAATAAGGAACACAGCATCAAAACCAATGTTATGGAAAATAAATAAATCCATTACCATCCTTTAGGGTAGATGGGGATCGTAAGCTATAAATAAGGTCCCTAATGCTACTGTAATCGAGCATTGACATATTAGTGATACAACCAAAATCAGAAACTGATGGAGAACTGCACTTTGTATATGTATCCAAAATACTTCCTCTACGAACACAGCAGAGAATTACAAATCCAGAACACAACATCAAAACACACAACAGTAGCCAGACCTGCCATTTGAGTGGCGAGCAACTCACCTAACTCAACTCATAAAATATGACTTACCCACCTCACAAACAAATCAACGGCTAAATAAGACCCAAAAAGTCACAAATGCAGTCCCCAGAATAACCTGATACAAAATACAGTACTAAAGTCTCATTAAAGCTTGCTAGTCCTCTATTTCTTTCTCCAAAATGAACGAAGTCCCAAACTCAACCTCCTTGCAACCACAAAGACAATATATGACAACACAAGTTTTTTCTGCCAGAATTTAAAAGCCAATGTTCCTCCATTGTTTAGTTCCAGATTCTTCAGTTTTCTTTTTTCTTATTGATCTTACTTGACCCTTGAGGGCAAGAGTCTCTTTTGAGAGCAAGTATTGTTAAGGAAAATAAATAAATAAATCTGTTACTATCCGTTAGGGTAGGTGGGGATCATAAGCCATGAATAAGGTCCCTAATGCTATTATAAATTATCATTAACAGATTACTAAAAAGTACATTCAGTTCTCGTGACTCAGTTCCCCTCTCTGTTCCCATCTTCTCTCAGACTCTCCTCTCTATTTTCATTTCCCTTCGCTCTCTCTCCCCCCCTTCACCTTCCTTTTACACAACAAATATGAGTAAAATTAGTAATTTAAAAGTGCCCAAAAAATTTCGAACCAACATGCTAAAAAATCAATGCCAAGAACCAACAACAGCCACCAAGAAAAATATCCATTCTTTCTCAACAAGCTCAAGCATTGAGCCCCGTGTTGAAGGCCTTTGACATAAACACTGATAATTGATTTTTATGCAGACATTCTAAAGGCTTTGGAAGCTACAATGTTACAGATTAAGTAGTTTATAGACTTCAGTGACAAGACTACAGTATTTTCAGCAACAGCATTAGTAAGATAGGGAAATGAAAAGGGGGGAAATACAAGCAGAGAAGATTCAGCTCTGATGCTTTTTAGACGCTTAAAACTGTATAATATTCCACCACAGAAGCCGATACATATAGGTGCAGAGTGTGCAATCAGATCGCATGGGATCTTTCTCAAATAATACATCAAATCTAATCATACTAAATCCGGAAATAATCCTATCCGAAATCCCTAAATAAAAGGCAGAAAAATAAACTTAATTAAGAGAGTATAAACAGTAATGATAAATTAGGGTTATCTAAGGGTTAGGCCCAATAAGAATAGGCCCATTGTCAACACTCCCCCTCAAGCTGGCGAATAGATGTTGATCATTCCCAGCTTACTTGTAAGTTCTTCAAATTTGGCTTTAACCAAGGGTTTGGTCATCATATCAGCTATTTGTCTTCCTGTAGAGATGTAGGCCAGGTCAACTACCTTTGCTTCAACTTTTTCTTTGATAAAGTGGCGGTCAATTTCAACATGTTTCATTCGGTCATGTTGGATAGGGTTATTAGCAATTTTTAGAGCTGCCAAATTGTCACACCACATCTGAACAGGTGCTGTTATTTCAATGCCTAATTCCCGGAGCAAATGAACAATCCAGATTCCCTCACAGATTCCCAAAGCCAGAGCTCTAAACTCGGACTTCGCTGAATTCCTTGACACAACTGGTTGTTTCTTACTTCTCCACGTAACCAGGTTCCCCTAGACAAATGTGCAGTAACCAATGGTAGATTGTCTATCGTTGACTGCCCCTGCCTAATCTATATCAGTATAGACCTCTATGTTTCTGTCTTCTTCTGAGTCAGGTGCCCTTTTGTTTGCATCTGTATATATTTCAACCCCTTTTTTATCTCCCTTAGAGAAGAAGAGACCCTTGCCTAGAGTTTTCTTGAGATACCTAAGAATTCGTTCAACGGCTTCCATATGCTCCTTTTGAGGATGACTTGCAAATTGGCTTACAACTCCAACTGCAAATGATATGTCTGGCCTCATGTGGGATAGGTATATCAATTTGCCAACTAACCTCTAGTACCTCTCTTTATTCACAACCTTTCCGTCTGGTTTTACCTCTAGTTTGCAATTTTGTTCCATTGGGGTTTCGGCTGGTTTTGCACCTATCATACCAGTTTCCTTGAGAAGATCTAGTGTGTATTTCCTTTGAAACACACTAATGCCCCTTTCTGATCTAGCGACTTCCAAGCCTAAGAAGTACCTTAGGCTTCCAAGGTCCTTGACCTCAAATTCTGACGCTAGTTTTCTTTTTAATGCAGCAATCTCTTCATCATCATTGCCTGTTACAACAATGTCATCCACATAGGCAATTAACACGGTTATCTTGTGATTAGTGCGCTTAACAAACAACGTATGATCTGTTTGGCATTGTTTATAACCGAATCCTGTGACTGAACACATAAATCTTCCAAACCATGCTCTTGGTGATTGTTTGAGCCCATACAGTGATTTACATAACCTGCACACTTTCTTGTCATTCCCTGTTTTTCTAAGCCCAAGAGGAATTTCCATGTATACTTATTCTTGAAGGTCACCATTTAGAAAGACATTTTTTATATCTAATTGATGCAACGGCCAATCCAAGTTTGCAGCAAGGGAGAGTAAAACATTTATTGTGTTGAATTTAGCCACAGGTGCAAATGTCTCTTGGTAATCTATACCATATGTTTGAGTGAACCCCTTTGCAACCAATCAAGCTTTGTACTTACTAGTACTCCCACCTGGATTGTATTTCTTAGTGAACACCCACTTACTTCCAACAACAGACTTTCCCCGGGGTAAGTCAACAATGTCCCAAGTTCCATTTTTAACCAAGGCCCTCAATTCTTCTTCTATTGCTAGTTTCCAGTTGTGATCAGTTATTGCCTCATGAAATGTCTGTGGGATTTCTGCCTTGTCTACATTCACAACAAAGGCCAAACGTACCTGCTTATTGGGTGTCGTGTACAGGTCCTTCTTCCTTTTCTGAGAGCTATGGGCCACTGTAGATCTTCAGGACTCACCTCAGGTGGGGATTCATGACTTGGCCTTGGAACATTAACGGGATTCTCCCTGGTGGCTGGCTGTTCCATATGGCATTCCTGTGTCTCACTAGTGTCTGGCTCCGTGGGTGATTCGGTATGATTGGGAATGGAAGATGTAGGCCTAGGAGAGGTGTCTATTTGGGTTTCAGGAATTTCTGAGGCGGTTTCAATGGCTGGAGTAGGTGTTTCAGGTGCAGGCAGGGAGTATCTAGGTTGAGTTCGGTGATTATAGCACTAGGCTCAAGAAAGGTGACATCTAGTGATGTTTGGGTCCCATTAACAATTTGCTGTTCAGATTCAGTCCATATTGGCCATTCACTACCTCTCTCCCCCTGAATGGGCAATCTGGGATAAAAGGTAGGTTTTCAAAAAATTTGACATTCATAGTGATATATATTCGCTTTGTGGTAGGGGAATAACACTTGTACCCTTTTTGAGTAGGGGAATAACCTAAGAATATGCACTTAATAGATCTACTATCTAGTTTCCCATTGGCATCAGTGAACACAAATACGGTACACCCAAAAACACGTGTGGGAAGTGAGTGAACAAGGTAAGAGTACGGGTAGGTTTCCAAAAATTTTTGAATTGGGGTCTGAAATTTTAAGGGTCTGGATGGCATGCGATTAATCAGATAAGCTACTGTGAGAACAGCATCCCCCCAAAAAGAGTTTGGTACATTGTGTCCAAGCAAGAGAGCTCGAGTTACTTCCAGAAGGTGTCTGTTTTTGCATTCGGCTACCCCAGTTTGTTGGGGCGTGTGTGCATAGGATGTTTGATGGTGGATTCCATTTTCAGCAAAAAAGGTTATGAATTGAGAATTAACAAACTCCTTGCCATTATCACTGCGAAAAATTTTTATTGAAGTTTGGAATTGGTTTATGACAAACGTATAGAAATTTTTAAAAATGGAAAACGCTTCAGATTTATCTTTCATCAAGAAAAGCCATGTTAAGCGAGTATGATCATCTATAAAAGTCACAAACATCTGGCCTTAGTATGTGAAGCAACCCGAGATGGACCCCAAACATCACTATGGATGAGAGTAAAGGGTTGTGTAGGTGTGTAAGTATGCGAGGGGTAAGGAGCTCGGGTCTGTTTGGCAAGTTGATAGGTTTCACAATAAAACTGAGAATTTATTTTATTCATAGATTTTGGAAACAAATGCTTCATGTAATCAAAACTAAGATGTCCAAGTCTAAAGTGCCATAGCATAAAATCTTCTTATGACATAGAAGATAAACTAGGAGACTTAAAAATAGGTGCAGCCACAAATCTCTTGATTGTAGTGGTTCCTTCAAGATAGTATAGCCCATTATGTTCCTTAGCTTTGCCAATCATCCTCCCCAAAGTTAGGTCCTGAAAATTACAGTAAAACTTGTTAAAAGTAATGAGGCAATTTAAGTGATAGGTTGCACATTTGACAAACAATAAGTTACAAGGTATCTCTGGAACATAAAGAACATCCTTCGGTACTATATTGTCTAAAATAACGACAGTTCTAACCTTAGCATATGTATTATTGGTGACCTGTACTCTAGTATGATCAGAATGAGGTTTAAACTCAAAAAATAATTCTTGAAAACCAGTAATATGGTCTGTAGCGCCTAAATCAACAATCCAGATATTTTTGGACCCAGTTATAGTGCCAAGTGCAGCAAGAAGAATGGTACCTGAATGGGCTAAGGTCACAGAAGGAGTAGGTTTTTCACTGTTTTTCTCACCAGAATATTTGTCCAGAATCTGTCTAAGCACCGTAAGTTCATCCATAGTTTGAGACCCACTATCTGAATTTGTTGTGAGCAGTCCTTTACCATCCCCTATGGTTCGTTGCTTCAAGTGTGCTGGTTTCCTGTGCATTTTCCAGCAAGTATCTCTAGTGTGCCCATTCTTGTTACAATGATTACATCTCAAGTTTGACTTCTTCCCTTTTGGATCTCCGTCTTGGTTACCTCGGGTAATCATAACAGATCCTTCATTCGCTAGTGTGGGAGAAAAGGAAGGAAGGAAAGGAGTAGCATTAGAACCGAAGGTAATATAAATAAGCTCCTTACGGCTTTCCTCATACCTGACCATGTTGAAGACATCTTCAAGAGAAGGGAGTGGTTGCATGCCCATTATACAGCCCCTGACATCTTCAAATGTGACATTAAGGCCAAGAAGGAAATCAAAGCACCGTTCTTTCTCCACTATTTTCCTGAAATTCAGCCCGTCAGATTGGCAGACCCAATGATAGATCTCATATAGGTCAAGCTGTTGCCACAGCTTTATTAGCGCACTGAAGTATTGGGTCACCATTTTCTCCCCCTGCGTAAGAGACCGTAGCATCCGTTTCACCTGGAGGAGTGCTGCGGTATTGTCTTTGGCAGAAAAGGTACGTTTGGCTAACTCCCATATTTCCCGAGCAAAGTTGGCCAGGAGATAGTTCTCACTGATCTCGGTATTCATAGAGTGGATCAACCAGGTCATGACCATATTATCTTCTGCACACCACGTAGCATACCTCGAGTCCTCAGGTTTTGGTGGCTTTGGGTCCCATGTTAGATAATGCTCCTTGTTGCGTCCTCGTATGAACATTAGGATGTTTCTGGACCATTGAAGATAGTTTTTTCCATTCAAACAATGTGATCATCGTCTGCGAGAAGGCGTCGGAGGCAGAGATCATCCTGGGTGTGTGCAATACCCCAGACTGCGAGCTCCCTCCTTTTTCGGTCGTTGCTGGTAAGCCTCCTACACTTGCCAACAGATTCTGCGAAGAATCATTGCTGACGGTGAAGGCCCGTGACGAACCAAGCACTGTGTCTCTGAAGGTCATCACTAAAGCTCTGATACCATAATGCTTTTTAGACACTTAAAACTGTATATTATTCCACCATAGAAGCCGATACATATAGGTGCAGAGTGTGCATCGCATGGGATCTTTCTCAAATAATACATCAAATCTAATCATACTAAATCTGGAAATAATCCTATCTGAAATCCCTAAATAAAAGGTAGAAAAATAAACCTAATTAAGAGACTATAAATAGTAATGATAAATTAGGGTTATCTAAGGGTTAGGCCCAATAAGAATAGGCCCATTGTCAACATGCTCCAACAACCAAGACCAGCTAGATAAAGCAGTTATAACCCATATCTTCATCTTGTTTCAAAATAAATATATCACAATATAATCCATATCTTTTCAGAGTCTCACGAAATGATGAAGGCGATAAAGAGACAACAAATTATCTTGTTATTAATGCTTGAGTAAATAACAATGGCTCAATTAGCCAGATATCAAATTATAAAACTAGTTAAGCTTGAAACGAGAGAGAGTAGGAGTTTTAGAGGGAAAGAGCAATGCAACCAAGCCACCAATAGACTTACCGTATGAGTTGAAAAGTATCACTTAACCAGGTCTTCCCATGTTCAAACTCCTCCATACTCATACGTTCAACAGATTCGCCATAACTATCACCCAACAAAGACCATAAGATAGGCGATTATAAACATTCATGAGAATAATACTACACATTGTTGGTGTTGCAAGAGAATTAACAGATAATATTGCTGATTTGATCACTTTAGCAAAAATGTGAAGCTAAGTTTAATCCTTCGTATCCTTCCAAATCAAATTTTAAATACAATAGTGACTAAAAAGGACATGTATTGATGGACTCCAAAATACTCAGACGACGCATTAGGTGGAAGAATTTTTAGCATTTCCATAATAGGCTATAGAGATTGCAAAGAAAGCTTCATAGCAAAGCCATTGGCTTGGGTAGCAGGCTGCTTATAGGTATTTCATATTAAGGAAAGTCTTGCAAGTCAAGGGAAGTAATACTCTTGCACCAACAGAGAAGGTGCATCATTAGATATTAGTAAAGAAGCTTACGGATCAGTACAACAGACATCACGATTGAGTATTTCAAAAATATATTTCGATTACTCCATTCCTCATCTATCTAGATTTGACCTATTTTCTTAACATGTTATTAGTCATTTGAGCCAACTTGAACTCTATGTACCACTTCCAGAAATTGATGCAATGGCCCATCTTTGACAAGTTAAAAGAATCTTGACATCATATACATTAAACATTGGCCTTAGTTTTATGGGGAAAAGAGTATTTAAAAAACAACCAGTCATTGTAGGATAATAAAAGTTTCTTGCAATTTAAGAGGGAATGTTAAAAGATTAATGTTTGGACAATTCATTTATCATTACTCCACAGTATGGTATTTTATCATTATCAACGAACCTTTTAGGTTTAGTTATCCTATATCCTTAGTAATTATGATCCTCTTGAAGGGTTATCCTTTGTTTTGCCCCAAAAAAAAAAAAAAAAAGATCATCCTTTGTGAATATATCTAGTCTAGAGTTAATATAATATAGGGGACTGGCAATTTGTGTAAATGAACCAGTGTTCATGGCTTCTCTTTCAATATACCTTTGCTTCAATTCTGGATGGCTCAAGATCACTTTCAAAGCTTCTTTGAAGGTTGTAGTAGTTCTAGGTTCTATTTGCTATCAAGGCTTTATTTTTTAAAAGTTGATTATCTGAATCACTTGTAGGTTACTTTTCCAATAGATTGTTGCTACGGCTTACCTTCCCAAGTATATGCATGGACAATTGATTAACAGTTCATAACTATTTTATTATACTAACAAAATTCTGCTTAGATTGTTGGAATTAACTCGTGAATGCAAATTGAAGATTTTTGTACAAGCCTTATCTGGGGTCGACTACAAAGATTACACGATGCCATTATACTTTAGCAAGCCTTATCCCACTAGATTGAAAAGTTGTTTAAAATTGTCGGAAATTATTTTGATTTTATTTCAGGTATTCTGATTTCTTCATTTAAGGACAATTTGTTTTCTTTGGTTATTTTTAGTAACTTTCCTCAATGTTTGAGATTAGCTTAAATATTCTATTTTCATTACAATTGAGTTATCCTATTTAGGATAAAGTTATCACTGTTTAGACTTGGATTTGGATAGAGCCTACTGCACTTCTTGAGCAGTCTGTCTAAACAGAAATCATGATGAATTAGATTTTCCTATACTCACAAGAAAGAGGTGAGGTCGTGCATTAAACACTCTTAATGTGAGTACATCTCAAATGACAAGTTGTCTTTTGGTTATTGGATTTCGAAGCTAATATTTCATGTGAGCAAATTCAAATGAATATTAAAGAAGCTATGGAAAGGTGCAAATGGAGTAGAGCCACTAAAGATGAGATGAATGCCCATGACAGAAACTACACTAGAAACTTGTTGACTTGCCAAAAGGGGAAGTTCCCCTGTACGTAAGTGGATGTTTACTATCAAGTATCACCCTAGTGAAAGCATCACTCATCATAAGCAATGATGGTGGCTCAATGGCCCACATTACATGAACAATAATAAACCCAACCTTGATAAAGACAACCCAAGATATAAGCAAAAGCACAAATAACAACACACAGCTCACCGTGCATCAAAGAAAGGTTTCTTTAAGTGCTTTTCTAAAAGTTTCCGTGCATGCTCCCTAACCTGTAGATCAGTCAATTAAAAATTTGAACGTCAACAAATGGCCACAGAAAATGTGAGAGGTAATGGTTAGGAAAGCATGGAAAGAAGTGGAAAAATAATTCTTTTCTCATTTCTGAACAATACATTACATCTCAATATATGCACCTTGAAAGAGACGAGAGTAAAGGCTAATAAAGTCTAATAAAAACTAATTAAAACCTAATCAATGCCGATATGCAATCTATACAGTAAATGACAGAATATTCCAACAATCCTCCTCGAGTTTGGATCATAGATATTAATCATGTCCAACTCGCATATACATTCGTCGACTTGGTAGTCCTTTGGTAAGGACATTAGCAACTTGATTCTTTGACAGAACATAGATCAGGCGCGCAATTCCATTTTCAATCTTCTCTTTGATGAAGTGCCTATCTATCTCAACATGTTTTGTTCTATCATGCTGGACGGGATTGTGTGACATTCTCATGGCCGCCTTGCTATCAAAATAGAGCTTGGTAGGCAACTCCGCCTCAACTTGTAGATCATTAAGGAGTTTCTGCATCCACAGCCCCTCACAAATTCCATGTGCTATGGCTCTAAACTCGGCTTCTGCTACACTCTTGGACACCACATTCTGTTTTTTACTCCTCCAAGTTACTAGGTTGCCTCATACAAAGATGCAATACAAGGATGTGGATCTTCTACCCTCAAAAACATCCCCATAAGTGGCATAAGTATATATTCCTACATTAGGTTGTTCGCCTCTTTTGAAAAATAGGCCCTTTCTTGGTGTACCTTTTAAGTTATTCAAAATTCTATAAACAACTCGTAGGCAGGTCTCATTTGGTGAATGCATGTGCTGGCTCACAAAGCTTACTGCAAAGGCAATGTCTGGCCTTGTATGTGACAAGAATATTAATTTTCCCACTAGACTCTAATATCTCTCCTTATCAAGAAGGGTTCCCTCTTCTTCCTCCTCCTTCTCCTCCCCTTCTTCATCATCATTGTTGCTATCTTCTCCCTTCTTATTCTATATGATAATGGGAGCATCAACTAGCTTGCAACCGAGCAATCTGGTCTCTGTCAAGAGATCCAGGATATATTTTCTCTGTGAGATGCATATTCCCTTTCTTGACCTAGCAACTTCCATGCCGAGGAAATAACACATTTGCCCCAAATCTTTCACTTCAAATTTGGAGGCTAAGACTTTCTTCAATCTTTCTATTTCCTCACTATCATCTTTGATTAAGACCATATCATCCACATAGACAAGCAGCATGGCCCTTCTTCCTTTATTGTGTTTAACAAAGAGTGTGATTAGATTGCCCATGCAAATAGTGCTCTTTTCTTAGCACTTTTGAGAATCTGTCGAACCAAGCTCTGGGAGACTACTTCAACCCATAAAGAGATCTCTTTAACTTGTAAACTGTGCTACTTTTTCCCTTGTATTCAAAACCACGAGGTAGGGTCATACAGACTTCTTTTAAGTCACAGTTGAAGAACACATTTTTGATATCTAGTTGGTGAAGTGATCCGTCAAGGTTTGCAACTAATGATAGTAGGACTCTGACTGCATTGAGTTTTGCAATGGGCACAAATGTTTCAATATAATCTATGCCATAGGTTTGAGTAAACCCTTTGGCCACTGTCAAGCCTTGTATTTGTCCAAGAAGCCGTCAACCTTATACTTTGGTATAAAGACTCATTTGCATCCCACAGGCTTCTTTCCTCATGGTAAATCAACAACCTCCCAGATATTATTTCTCTCAAAAGCTCTTATTTCTTTCATAGCAGCCTTCCTTCATTCTGGTGCTTCAACGGCTTCATTGATGTTGCTAGGAATTTATATCTTGTCAAGATTAGTAGCGAAAGCATGAAATCTTGGAGCAAGAGCCTTGTAAGATACAAATCTTTCTATATGATGGTGAGTACAAGAACGAGGTTGCTTCCTCAGAGAAATAGGAAGATCAAGATCAGTGGATTCCCTTACTGAAATATCATGTTCCTTTGAAGACTCCGCATTGGGTGCAATAGAGTTTGATTCTTCTGTCACTCAAACTTTAGGAGCCACCCCTAGTTCTAACTCTCTTGGTGCCTCGAGCATAAGTTGCTTACTATTTTCTGATTTCTTCCTTCATGAGTAGGTTGATCACTCTCCCTATTGTGGTCCTCCTACATCTACCCTTATTTTTAAATTTTCCTCTATTTTTGGCACAAGAAAAGGGACAAGAGGAAGAGAGGAGGAATCGGGTCCTGGCGATAGGTCAAACACGGTGATAAAGAGCGAGAGTAACAGGAGTGAGTTCAATTGGTTCAACTTATGGATCAATTGGTGGTGTATTTGAAGTAGGGTTTTTGCTAGGCTCTATACTTCCCCAAAACTGAAGTTCTTCAATTTCTGGCATAAGAGAGGGGGCAGGAGAAAGAGACAAGGACCCGGGTCCTGATGATGGGTCAAACAATGGTGATAGAGGATCGAGAGTGACAAGAGTGAGTTCAAGTGGTTCAATTGTTGGTGTATCCGAAGCAAGGTTGTTGTCAGGCTCTATACTTTCCTAAGACTGAAGTTCACCCATATTCTCCCCCTGAAATGATGACTTAGGGTAAAACAGTGTATCCCCAAGAAAACAAACATCAAGGCTCACGAATATTCATTTAGAGGCAGGGTCAAAAAACTTGTAGCCCTTTGGAGCTAATGAGTAACCTAGAGAGATACATTTGAAAGCACAAGGCTCAAGTTTGCAGTCTTGATGCAGGTGAACAAATATTGTGCAGCCAAAAACGCGAAAAGGAAAGTGTTGGTCTCAATGTGGGAGGTAGGATAGATACTTTGGAGTTTCTAGAGAGGTGTCTCAAAGGACAGTAAACCGCTTGGCACTCTTCCTATAAGGTGTGTGGCAATAAGGACAGCATCTCGCCAATAATATTTTGGAACATTACAAATGAACATGAAGGCCTGGGCAACCTCTAGAATACATCTATTCTTTCTTTCAGCTAATCTCATTTTATTGGGGTGTATGAGCACATGCACTTTAGTGGATGATGCCATGGTCTTAAAGACATGTGCTCATAGAATGGTTAAAGTATTCAGTGCTATTGTCAGTATGGAGGACTTGGATACTGGAAATGAATTGGTTTCTAATCATGGAATATAACTCTGGAAACACAGATGAAATATCATATCTGTCTTTTCACAGGTACACCCAACAAACACAAACACGGGTATGATCATTGATGAAGGTAATGAACCACTTCTTATGGGTGCAGTTGGCAACTCGAGATGGTCCCCACAAGTCATTGTGTATGGTTATGAAAGGATTGGTAGGAATATACGACTATACGTCACTTTAGTATAGGAGGATTAGTGATGTTTTGTAAGTTCACAAACCTCACAATAGGTGGTACCGATATCATAGTTAGGACACGGATTAGGGAACAACTGTTGAAGGTACTGGAAGTTAGGATGACCTATCCTCTTGTGCCATAACATAAAATCATCAATTTTTGAAGTGGATGTGGAATGACTTGCTATGAGTGACAGTGAATTACCCACTTGGCTGACCTTGAAATAGTACAAACCCTCATACTCTTTGGCACTTCTAATTGTCACAGTAGAGAATAGATCCTGAAAAAAAACAATGAGATGCGAGGAATTTAGCAGAACAATAACCAAAATGAGAATGCAATCAAGTTTAAGAACATGTAAGACATTCCAAAACTATGAAGTACGAATACTCCTTTTGCTAGCATCCGACACTAAGGAACCATCTACAATCTTTATTTTGATGTTCCCTGTGCATAGAGTGTAGGTAGTAAACAGCTTATGACACCAAGTCATGTGATCGGATGCTCCCGAATCAACATTCCATCCATTGTGTCACATGACATCTTTAATGCCTAGAGAAAGGTTCCCCTCTTTGCCATTTAACAATGTTAAGGCCTGGCCTAACCTTATTAGACAAGTTGCTTGGTAGTATCTATAATGTCACTCCTATAGCATTAATCAGAAGTGGTGACAGACAAAAGACATGAAGAAAAATCCATAGCACCAAAAAAGTCATAGTACAACATGCAGCACGTATGCATCATACAACATATAACCATAACGCATCACGGGAGTGTTGCCAATCGTGACAAATGGCTGGGCTTGGTCAAAAATTGCTCGCCACCATCGATAGAAGTGATCGCCGACGGTCTTGCCCATCCATGCACCTCCATGCGCTGCTACAAGCTTACTGGTACTGCAGATGTGGTGGCACGTAGGGTCCACATGGGCTACTGTTCCCAGTAATCCTTGGCAGTGAGACTCCATAATGTCTCCACCACCGTGCACACAAATGGCCTAAGGTACTAGACAAGAGCTCTATGATCCGTAACCCATAAACCCTAAGTGTCTGGATTTTGAGCCTAATGCTCTAATACGATGTGAAAAGAATAGAAAAATAATTCTTTTCTCATTTCTGAATGATACATTACATCTCAATATATACACCTTGAAATAGACAAGAGAGTAAGGCTAATAAAGTCTAATAAAAGCTAATTAAAACCTAATCAATGTTGATGTGCAACCTATACAATAAATGACAGAAAGTATTATAGTTAAATCCATATTACAGATTACATGATAGATGCTAACAACACTATTCAGGAAAGAGTATTGAAGACAGAATTTCAATTGCACAAATAGTTTTCATTCCAAGAGACCACATTAAATGGTAGAAATGTTAGGTGATCATAATATCCATATGATGAAGGTTTATGAGCAAAATTTTGATGTGTGCAACATTTTCAAGTCTTACTTTCTCCCAAACTTAACAGTCTCCCTGTCTTCTCAGCACAGTATTAACACCTAGATATCATTTGCTTTGAACCCTAGTTTGACTACTTCCAAGGAAAGAAAAAATTGAATAAGTTTGTCTAGTTTGACAAAAGTCTGATGGCATTTGCTTGTGCCAGTATGCAACTTGTCATGTTTTCCATATCGTGGCTAAATAGCACTTTCCTATTGTTATTGATTTATCGAAGTAATATTTTGATGTATACCAAGAAAGCTGGCTTACATACAAGACATCAACTTTTAACAAATTATGTGGAAGCTAATGATTGCAAACATGGCATCCCAATTGAGAAGACCATACATACCTGTAGCCACCTAACAAAGTACTTATCCGTATCATGTACAAGAAAAAAATGAGGGGAGCATACATAAATGATCTTCTACCTATCTTTCACACTCCATAATAATCATTTGAGTACATGTGAAATACACAAGGCAGTAGCAAAATTACCACACATTTATCACCCAAAAATATTACTGGAAGCAATGAAAACTCCGACCTGAATTGAGATGCCACAATGTAACGACCCCATATCCTCTATGATATATAATATCTAGTAACGGTCTTTATGTTAATAGACTATAGTAAAAAGGTAAGTATTGCCTTTACAATTATAGGAGAGAATGAGACTAATGACGTGCCTAGGTAGAAGGGAATGTATGCCATTTTACCTGCCCTTCTTTTTTGTCAAATAGATATCGATTTTCCTTTGTTCATATCATAAGGTATAAGAGCCTCTCTCCAGCCTATGGCTTCAGACACTCCATTGAATGAACACATCAGCAAATAAGGGCACTATTTGGAGCTTCAAGGTGGTATGCTAGAAACAATGAACACTTGCATAGATTAAGATACTCAAGATATTACTAACCTAAAACAAGCTACTTCTCGTCTTGAGAGATTTACGCACAATATTTCTATTAAGCTATCTTCACTGAGTTATGGTAAGTGACCTGGTTCTGGCAAAAAAGGTTTCTAACATTAATAACTCTCCTCGCATTCCTTCATTTAGGTCCTTCCACGAACTGCAGAATCCCCATACCTCCTCATCTTACTCCATTTACACTTAACAAAGCTGTGCATAGTGTGGGAATGGTTCTGATTTTCAAGGACAGGTGTCACTACCACAAATTTTGATGCCAATTGAGTATTCATCTGGAAGGTCATGCTTTGCAATGACCTCAGACACTTACGAGGCATCAATCATTTCAGGATATTAGTTAGGAAGACTATTTCAAGCAAATGGAGGCTGAGTTCCTAGATGTGGAACAGAATCCCACAGTTACTATCAAAAAGCTTCAACAAGGGGGGTGCATCGCTGAATATAAGAAGAAATTTGAT
The DNA here is from genome assembly GCF_004799145.2 of Neltuma alba. Lineage (NCBI taxonomy): Eukaryota > Viridiplantae > Streptophyta > Magnoliopsida > Fabales > Fabaceae > Neltuma > Neltuma alba. The sequence continues at coordinate 117,280 of NW_021636847.1, forward strand.
GAACTACTTTGAGAATGATATACCGGTGGAGGTGGCACTTAATCTTTCCATCAAAAGCAAGTGTGCAGATGCACATTGCTTTGTCATTAGGGTTAAAGTGCAAGTTCGCCCTGAAAGTTTTCACTCAAATGCTTTGGGCATTTGAAAGTTTTATTTGAGAGCAAAAGTGCTATAGAAATTTAAAATTATAGCAATATTGTCCCTTACCATCAAAAAACTAATGCTGACCGTTAATGACATTGACCAATAATATTTCCAACGGCAAGGGACAATATTACTACGATTTTAAACTTTCAACGCAAATTTGCCCCAAAATAAAAAATTCTAGATACCGAGAGCCCCTGAGTGAAAACTTTCAGGGCAAACTTACACCTTGACTCTTGTCATTAACTTTTGCTCCTTCAACACTAGCCAACACCACTTGTATGCCTCGAATGCAAGAGGACACCATCCCGCATAGCACCATCAAGCTAATACTATCCTTGGGAACAAGGATCCCCCCCCCCCCAAAAGCCGGGTAGGGAGGTAGTATATGGGGGGCTTTATGATAAAGGTGAGTATTGCCTTTACAGTTAGAGGAGAGAGGATAAGACTAATAACGTGTCTAGGTAGAAGGGAATATATGCTACTGCACCTATTCTCATTTTTTGTCAAATGAATATCTCCTCTGTTGATATCACTCTATGTCTATCTATCTTTGAAATCGATGCTATCAATTTCAGAGAAACTGAGAGGAATCCTTTCTTGACATCCAACACAGACCTTGAAAGAGTAAACATTTTTCCTTCTAGATGGAAGTTTCTGCATAAAATTCTTAATGTGCTTACAAGAAGATTAAACAGGAAGCATCAACACTGGAATGCCTGATGACCCAACTTAATCAGAATCAGAAGTACCCATATACTGTAGTGTCAAATTGTGTATAATGCTAGTGTCTGAGATGTGCCAGAGATACTAACACAACTTCATGGAAGTGTTTATGCTTCAAAGCAATGCGAAAGTCAAGCATGAACTAGCTCACCCTGTTCTCCATAGAGCAAAGTGCAAATTTCCAACCAGCAATTTGATTGAGATTACACAAAAGAGCATCAATCCACTCACTCTTCCCTGAATTGGGGACCCCTGTTACGATAGTTAACTCCCCTGGCACAACCTGATAAAAATAATACAGAAATACAGCAAAACAGAAGCATCCATCACCACTCAATAGAAAGGGTTTTATCATTATTTACCTACTTTCAATTGATAACCATTATCTTTATTAAAAAAATATCTTAAAATTAGACCAAATAACTAAGCATAAAACAGTGATGCCTAATGTGCTTCATGCAATTTCAGATCTGGAACCACGACCACTATTTTAGCAATCTGACATTTGTAATACTTGACTTAATTCCTTTTACATGCATCCAAGATTGTGTTGAGTCTTCAAAGTACTTGTTAAAGATGTATCTTATGATTAACTGCCCAATAAATTATACACTATACAACATCATGACTATTGAAAATCATAAAATATTTGTTTCTTTTATTACACCAGATGGCAAGAAACAAGAGCAGTGCAGGCTGTGCGGCAAACCAAGGAAATGTCAAGGGCATAAAAGCAATGTCATATGCAAATGCAAAATATAGGGAAGCAATGGGTTAGTCATGAAGAATTTCGTTATGAGGATTACAAACATTTGAGCATAGTTTCTGTTCATATTGTAAATTCTTCAAACTTAAAAAATGGCTAGAAACCCATGAGTTTCCATTGTTTTTTGTAATTAAATTTAAGCTTCTTTTGCTTACCATATCATGATTTTTGTTTAAATTACTTTTTTTAATACCTGGAAACCTAAATGCACACTTCTCTGCCAACAAACTGAATGTACATTTAAAACAATTTAGCTCAGTAATCATTTCATTCACACCATATGGGACAACCTACAATTAGTAAGAGACTATTTGTCGTGTATTTTATTCAATAAATAGTTGGCAAGTCAGATTTATCAATCTAAAAAATTAAAGCCATAACAATGATAGAGAAACGCAATAAATTCCCATTACATTGTATAAATCATCAAGATTACTCCACCCTGTTGAGATACCAAATTCGTAACCTAAGGTTCGATGATAATATGCATCAATCTCATCAAAGAAGTCCCTGAAGTTAAACAATCCACGTATTGGATATAATTCTGCATTCTCAATTGTTTCCCTCAGTGCATCAGCACCTAAATACATGAGAACCTGTGAATAAATCATTAAATATAAGGTTGGTACATTGATCATTGAGCAAATTACAGACAAACAACTTCAAATGGCTCTTCGTGACAAGTTAGCTAGATCCAGATAATATATGTAGATCAGAGTGTATGAGTGCGTAAACAAAGCTTTGTGAAATGCAGTAACTCGTGCAAAGCATAGTTTCAGTTTTGTCCTATGTTTGGATTGAGAAGAATGGATGCGACAAGTAGTTAAATCTCGATCTTGACAATTTCTTCTGGTTAGATCATGAAAAGACAAGACAGACAAATAGTGAAAGAATAATCCATTTCTGTTCTATGCATTATTCAGTATATTTACTATACATATAGCCACAGGAGAACAGAACATCATGCAGAAATTCAAGGTTTAATTTCATCTCTAACTTTATTAGCATTAGATATTATAGATATTATTAGTAGTTGAATTGAATAATTAGGTAATAGCTGATCCAAGGAAATAGGCACAAGGTCAGGGATTCAATCCTTTTTAGTAAAATGTATCCTAGCATTTATTTAATAATCTCCTAGTATTATCATTAGACTGAAATTTTGCCTCAAATTTGCCATGGAAGAGCTTGTCACTCATTTATTAGTCATCAGAACGAATTTATTTAGTAATCTCCTAGTGTGAATCTTATTTTATGTGGCTTCTCTGATGAGGATGGGGTTGCATGCCTTGATGACAGGAAAAGAATTGGAGGATATAGAGATTTCTCGAATGTCATAGTAATGGCTTGGTCATTCAAGAATCTAAAGATTGTGGCTCAGTCTAGCACAGGATCAAAATATCACAATTCCGCACATTTGGCTGAAAAATTACCCTGGTTGTGGTCTTCATTTTGGTAAAATTGGCCTGTGTTTGAATCAATCATCCACGATATGGTGCTATGGGGCAACATTTTTAGTGCTACAGCTCTTGCTGCAAATCCAATGCACGCAAGGACTAACCACATTGAATTAGATGTGCATTATGTGTAGAGCAGGGCTTTGCCCACAAAAACCAAAAAAAAAAAAAAAAAAGATGTGTGGAACAGGGAGCTAGACAAAAATACTCACTGAATATGTTTCTTAGCCTGACAGCCCATATATTCATTAAAACACGGTCTCATGCATCTAAAGGACAAACTAGCAGTCTGCTACACAACCTCTAGTTTCACAAGGGGGAGTTGATATAGTTTATATTATGTCATTCATATTGTTCACATTGTCATGTTCCCAGCAGGGAGGGTATATATTCTGTTGTTGTAGAGCCATGTGCGTACAGCTGCTCAGACACATGTATGGTGTGCAGTCAATAAGCATTTACAGAATTCAGCATTAAAGCTTAGGGATAGCCTCACATTGAGAAATCTAATTATTCACTCAGTCCCCATATATTGATTTCCGCTCCTTAAGCTCTCCGAATATTAACCGCTTAATTAGAATAGATGCATAAAAGCATGCATTCTCCAAGGAGCTTTGTTGTATGTTTCTCAGTAAAATGACGAGTTTATAGTTTTCCAGTGATAAAAACATGGTATGCATGGATAAAATAAATGAAACCATACTTTTGCCATGTTTATATTAATGGAAAAATCTATCAAAGATACAAAAATCTGATTCAAGTTTAATCTGAAAATACAAAACTGAATGAAAATAAAGGAAAAATAAAAACAGAAACAACATTAAACCAAACCAAAAGAGATCCTACAAAAATATGCTGCTTTCATAAGGAAAACATCCAAAATCTGACAGGATATGAATATATGTGCTTTTTTGCATTTTCAGCACTAGATTTGTCTGCAGAAAACTTGAAGAAGCATCCATTTACATATCTTTTAATTGATGAGTGCATGTGGTGAAGACCTATGAAACATGCTGACAACTGACCTCATTTGCATCTTTGAAATTAACCGACCCAGATTTCCTTGGCCACTTGACCCGCCAGCATCTGCTAGCACAAAAGAAAATGGAAAGATGTCATGCAATTGTAATTCTGATAGGAGAGAGAAAGAGAGGTGGAGAGGGTAAAGTGAGAGGAACAAAGAAGAGAGACAGAGAAGAATCAAAATGGGCTAGAACTGGATACCGCAATCATTTTATTTACATCATAATCTTTGTTACAAGATAGGGGTTTTCATCTCTTTATAGGCACAAGTGACTATAACGGCTAGTCCCTCACTCTATTTCCCATTCTGGTTTATTAACTAACTCCTTTTCCCTTTTTCTTGTAAAATGACCTTAGCTTTACGCATGGTTATTAAATACTCTTATAACTATCCATTTACATAACGAAAGATTATCCTTCTTTTATATCAGATTTTTTTTTTTTTTTTGGATAACAAAAAGTTATACTCCCTCCAGTCCTCATTATAAGCACCTCATAACAACTTTACAGGAATAAAAGAAGTTAGTTAAAATTGGGCATTTCTTATGAAATATCAAAATTACCATCAACAAAAGTAATCAGTTAGAGAAGTCTGGTTAACCAGAAGGGAAATTTTATAATCAGTTAAAGATAACAGGTGAAAAGAATTAATCCTTTAGATCAAACATGTTAAATCATGAAACGTGCTGGAAAGCCTCATGATAAGGACCGAAAGAAGTATTGTGAACAGAAAAAGGCAAAGTTAGAGGATGAGTCCATGCAAAGCAATAAAGAAAAGCCATGAGAAGACCACCACCCCATAATAAAATTTAAAGACAAACTACTTCGGAGATCCTAGAATTCTTCCACAACAAAATAATCCAAAAATGGTACTCCCTCCATCCCTTTTTATAAGAAACAACCACTATCTCTACCCGGTCCCTATTTATAAGAAACATTTGCAGGATGTCTCAAATTTTCTTGGTTAGCTTCCTATTTTTCCCCCATTAGTTTCTTAATCATCTCATTTCCTGAAACACCATTCTCTTTATTTTAATTATTCCTTATTCTCTCCCTTATACTCCTTCCCCCCCCCCCCCCAAAAAAAAAAAAAAATAAATAAATAAGGGTGTATTTGAGGGGGAAAAACTTACAATTTTTTACATATTTATTGTTTTTAACTGATTTTAACTAACTTTTTCATCCACATGATTTAGTCAGGTGTTTTTAATAAAAAGGGCCGGAGTACTTCAAATTTCAAGAAAAATTGCGTAATTAATTACCAGGATAATAACAGTATACATTGAATTCCCTAATCCTATAACACATTTCCTTAGGCCCAAAGGTCAAAACAAATCCCCTATTCAGCTCGATCGTTGCTCATAGCCTCTCCATAACAACATCTGAAGAAACTTTCCCCAATTATCCTATCTCTATTTGCAACCTCTAGAGATCTCCCATATAAAGACAAAACGGCAGAAGGCAATACAAGCCAAAAGTTCCAAAATGTAAGTATGGTGCGCTGAATGTGTGTTTATTCATGATGAAACAGTGTGCATATAGGGGAGTAGAGATCGCACAGAATCAGGGTAGATCTCCCTCAATAATAATCAGGTAAATACAACAAGAAATAATAATCCTAGGATCCCTAAAATTACGGAGGATAAAAACCAATTAGGATAGTGATTCTATCTTGACCGTTGTGACAATAAACTAGGGTTAATTCTTATTTGGCCTAGTGATGACAACCCACTTCCAACACTCCCCCTCAAGCTGGAGAATAGATATTAAGCATTCCCAGCTTGCTAGTGAGTTCATTTAACTTGCTCTTAACAAGAGGCTTGGTCATCACATCGGCCACCTATTTTCCTGAGGGAATATAGGCTAGATCAATTTCTTTAGCTTCAATCTTCTCTATGATGAAATGCTTATCAATCTCAACATGTTTCATAAGATCATGTTGAACAGGATTGTTTGCAATCTTTAATGCAACCATACTATCACACCACATCTTAATTGGTGTTGTTGCCTCCACATGCAGTTCCTTTAGTAATCAAACAGCCCATATTCCTTCACAAATTCCAAGAGCTGAAGCTCTATATTCAGATTCAGCTGAGCTTCTCGACACAACTGACTGTTTCTTACTACTACAAGTTACTAAATTTTCCCAGACAAAAGTCCAATATCCAGTGGTTGAGCGTCAATCACTAATGGCACCTGCCCAATCTTCATCTTTGTATACTTCAATGCTTGTATCACTTCCTGTGTCAAGTGTTCTTTTGTTCCCATCAGTATAAATTTCTATATTATACTGGTTCCCTTTTGAGAAGAAAAGACCCTTGCCAGGAGTTTTCTTAAGGTATTTAAGAACACGATATACCACTTCCATGTGTTCTTTTTCTAGATTGCTTCCAAACTGACTAACAACCCCCAGTGCATTCCTATTTTATAATATATTTTTATATATAATTAAGGGATTTTAGAATGTTTAAAGGGTTTAAAATGCAGAAAATACTCATATTTTGAATTAAAAAAATTATATAAATTAATTGCCTAAAAGTATATTTTTTATTATATTTTCATAATTTTCCTTTTGAAAGGTATCTTTGCTTTGATTTCCGGAAATATTCTGTCAAGCAAAACATAAAACCCATAGAAACTACATTTGTGGTAGCCACTTGGCATTAAAAGAGAATTTCCCAATTATCTAATTGAAAATTATCTAGCCACAATATCTCATCTTTTACTATAAATTAAAGAGCTTGAATAATTAATTTCGCTTCTGGATAATTCCCTTATCGAATTTTAAATTCGAATGAATATTTTATTCATTTATCCATTATCCATTTAACTTTCCAAATATCTATATTATCATCTTTATCCTCTTTCTAAACCCAAAACCCCAGTTCATCCTACCACCATATCTTTATTTAAGTTTGAAATATTATCCTTTTTTTCAATATCATTTAAATTCAAAAGCTCTTTTACTTTAGTTGTCATGAAGATCACACCAAATTAAGACCATTCAAGTTCAAAGTTCCATTAAGATTATAAGATAAAAGAAGATAAAAAATCAAGCTAGAAGTCTCAAGGGTTTCCTCATCCAACTAGGACAGATTGAAGAGCTATAAAAGGAGATCAAAGGAGCCTTGAAGAAGCAACGAAGCCATCTACACTATATAAGTACAAGCATACACTTGGCTTCCTCTTGTGTCTGGTTGTTTAACTGTCTTCTTTTTATTATTTTCTTTTTATCATTATGGTGTCATCTAGCCATATGTGGCTAGTCCTCTTTGTTCATGAGGACAAAATGACATGACTTGAGTTTCTGTTTATATTAGGGAGTTTGTTAATTTTCATATTCCAATCCACTAATACGTTGCTTTTATGAATTTTCTAAATTAGGATTTTGATTTCTTTTGTAAACTGATATTTGATTTGGGTTTCAGTTGAACAATTATATTTTGAAACTTTTAATGAATATATTTTCAATTTCTTCATGATTCTATGATGTTGATCTTTATAGATTTCTATTTTCATTTGCATAAGTAGTTCATGCTCTAGGGTTTTAATAGATAACTCTTCAAGGAACAAGATATAATTGTTTAATTGAATTCACAAGCTAGGCAGTTTTTAAATGATTAATTGTAAGATGATTATATTCTAACTCTCTGGCTATAATTATTAATTAATTAATCACAACTTAGATGTTATATAGGGTTTTTTTTTTTGACTTAGTAATTGTTTCTATACAAACTCCTCATCCTTTTGAACCGTGATAACCACCCATCAACATCCTCGGGAAGTACATCATTCTGAAAAAGTCTTTATTCCTTTTGCTTTCTTTTAATTATTATTAGTTCCCTTTTATTTTTCTTAATTTATTTTCCTAAAAAAATCAGTCAATTTTCTTTCCTTCTACTTCTTTCTCTACATCATGTTTTTCTTAATTAAAAAAGTTTTCAAAATTTTAAAGAAACTCCTCATAGCGAGAGACAACCTAGGTTGAGAGCTTACATGACAGGGCGATCAATATATCTGGCCTCGTGTGGGATAAGTAGATTGATTTCCCTTCCAATCCCTGGTATCTCTCCTTGTTTACAGACTTTCCATCAGGGGTGACTTCCAAGTTGCAATTAAGCTCCATTGGAGTTTCTGCAGGCCTGGCTCCAAGCATTTCTATCTCTTCAAGTAGATCTAGAGTATTTCCCCTACAATTCATTGATGCTCTTCGGTGATCTAGCAATTTCTAACCCAAGAAAGTATCTTAGGCTGCCAAGGTCTTTTACCTCAAATTCAGTGGCCAGTAGTCCTTTGAGCTTCCTGATTTTTTCCGGATCATTGCCTGTTAACACTATTACTTTGTTAACTCGATACTCAAAAAATAGTGTGTGATCAACAAGGCATTGTTTATAGCCAAACCCTTGTATAGCACATGTGAATCTTTCAAACCAGGCCCTGGGAGATTATTTCAGACCGTATAGATATTTATGCAATCTACACACTTTGTTCTCATTCTTTGGACCCAATAGTCCCAGAGGTACCTCCATATACACTTACTCTTCCAAGTCTCCACTTAAGAACGCATTTTTGACATCCAACTGGTGCAAGGGCCAGTCTAAATTAGCTACAATAGAAAGAAGCACGTTTATGGTATTAAATTTGGTAACAGGCGCAAATGTCTTTTGATAATCAATCCCATAGGTCTGAGTAAAACCCCCTGCAACTAATCTTGCTTTATACTTATATATACTCCCATCAAGATTGTATTTCTTAGTAAACACCCACTTACTTCTTACAATAAATTTCCCATGAGGCAAGTCAGCAATTTCTCAAGTTCTATTCTTAGCTAGAGCCCTCAACTCTTCCTCAATAGTAGAATTCCAGTTAGGGTGCAATACAGCTTCTTCAAAGGTTTTGGGAATCTCCTCATTATCAATAGTAGTGACAAAAGCTTTAAATTGGGAATTAAGCTTTTCATACAAAACGTACCTGCCAATTGGGTTTCACATACAACTTCTTTTCCCCTTTTCTTAAAGAGATAGGCCATTGCAGATCCTCAAGAATAGTCTCAGGTTGAGTATCATGACTCTGCCTTGGAATAGTAATGGGATCTTCTCTAGTTGCTGTTTGTTCAGTCTATTCCTCCCTATTGTCAACTCCATATGGTTTGTCAATGGGTTCAACAAGTGTAATAGGTACAAAGGTGTAAGAGTTTAACCTGGAAAACTTACTTTATTCATCGGAATCTTGTGTACATTTATAGGAACTGATCCTAGGCTTTGGGCGATCGAATACAAGAAATCAAATCGGATAATAGGAGATAACATCATGATAATTCCTACGGATATTTACCGGGATCTTAGGAACTGGAGATTAACAAGATAATGAAGAATCTAAAATTAAAACATAAAGCTAAATGGGCTTTTCGGCCCATCACAACACTCCCCCTCAAGTTGGCGAATAGATGTCGATCATTCCCAACTTGCTTCTGAATTCCTCAAACAGGGGTCTAGGCAAGGCTTTTGTAAAGAGATCTCCCACTTGGCAATGTGAAGGCACATGAGAAATCTCAATGATTCTGGAATCTTCTTTTTCCTTAATAAAGTGCTTGTCAATATCTACGTGCTTCGTCCTCTCATGATGAATGGGATTTCTTACCATTCCAATGGCTGATAGACTATCACTTTTCAATCGCATAGGGCTAGTCGGTGCAAGTCTTAGTTCCTTTAGGATGCGTATTATCCAGAGGCCCTCACACACACCATGGGCTATTGCTCTTAATTCTGCTTCTGCACTGCTCCTGGACACTACTGTTTGCTTCTTGCTTCTCCATGTCACAAGGTTTCCCCAAACCATAGTGCAGTACCCTGAGGTTGACCTTCTATCAGGTAGGAAGCCTCCATGGTCTGCATCTGTATACACAATGATTTCTCTTGATTCCCCCTTGGCAAAGAATAGGCCTCGACCTGGTGTCATCTTAAGATAGTGTAATATCCTATACACTGCATTCATATGTTCTTCTGAAGGTTCACTTGTAAAGCGACTTACCACCCCAACTGCATAAGTGATATCTGGACGAGTATGAGAGAGATATAGTAGTTTACCTACTAAACGCTTATACCTTTTTGCATCTACAGGTACTGGTATTTTCTTTTGTTTAGGTTTTCTTCCTGTTTCCTTGTCATCAATGATTTTTTCTTCTTCTTCCTCTTCCTTATTGTTCAACCTTTTTGTTTGTTCCATTGGAGTGTCTGCTGGTTTTGCACCTAACATACCAGTTTCTTTCAACAGATCCAATGTATACTTTCTTTGGGAGACTACTATGCCTTTCTGTGATCGAGCTATCTCCATACCTAGGAAGTATCTTAATCCTCCTAGATCTTTTACTTCAAATTCCTGTTCCAGAGACTTCTTCAGCTTTGTTATTTCTATTGTCTCATCACCTGTTAGGATGATATCATCAACATACACAATTAAGATGGCCATCTTGCCCCTTGAATGTTTGACAAATAGTGTATGATCTGCCTGACACTGAGAGAATCCAACGCCTTTTACTGCTTTAGTAAATCTCTCAAACCAAGCTCTAGGTGATTGTTTTAAGCCATAAAGTGACTTGTGAAGCCTGCATGCCATTCCTGGCTTTCCCTTCTCTACTAGTCCTTGAGGGATCTCCATATAAACTTCCTCCTCTAGATCTCCATTCAGAAAGGCATTCTTTACATCAAGTTGGTGGAGAGGCCAGTCCAGGTTAGCAGCTAAAGACTAAAGTATTCGAATAGTGTTCAGTTTCGCAACGGGAGCAAATGTTTCTTGGTAGTCTATGCCGTAGGTCTGAGAGTACCCTTTTGCCACTAGCCGGGCCTTGTATTTGTTAATTGAGCCATCCGGATTGTATTTCTTTGTAAAGACCCATTTACATCCCACAGTTTTCTTGCCACTTGGGAGCTTAGTAATCTGCCATGTTTGGTTCTTACGTAACGCATTCAGCTCTTCCTCAATAGCCCTCTTCCAACGGGGATCACAGATAGCATTGTCAAAGCTGGTTGGTAGCTGTTCATCATCCAATCTAGTAGTAAAGCTTTGTAAAGTAGGGGACAGTTTATTATAAGACACAAAATGACTGATAGGGTGCTTAGTGCACTTTCTTACCCCTTTTCTCAACGCAATGGGCCATCAAAGATCATCAGGATTTGAAGCCGGGGTTGAATGTTGGCATTGCTCAGTACTAGAGGTGTCGATATGCACAAGTTCTTCATTTTGCTGCACTCTTTCCTCCTCATTGGTCTGTTCAGTTTCCATTTCCTCCTCATTGGTCTGTTCAGTTTCCATTTCCATTTCGGTGTTGGATTCAGGTATGGGCGAAAGGATAGGATTGTCTGAAATGACAATAGGTTGGTTGCTGGACTCGGGTTCAGGTGCTGGTTCAAAAAATAATTCAGAAAACTCCCATTCCTGTTCTCTCTCCCCCTGAATGGGTGTTTTAGGGTAGTATGGTTTATGCTCAGCAAAAGTAACGTCCATGGTAACATAGAATTTTTTTAGGGTTGGAGAGTAGCACTTGTACCCCTTTTTCGAGTTAGAATACCCGAGGAAGATACATTTATGGGCTCTAGGCTCTAATTTTCCGCCTTCAGTATGATGAACATAGGCAACACAGCCAAAAATTTTCTGAGGGATGGAATGGAATAGATGAGGTGTGGGGTAGGTTTCAGAGAGAGTTTGGATTGGGGTTTGGAAATCCAAGGTACGGGAAGGTAGTCGGTTAATCAGGTGGGCAGCAGTAAGAATGGCTTCTCCCCAATAGAATTTAGGCACATTTGTGGTAAGCATAATGGCCCTAGTGACCTCTAGGAGGTGTCTATTTTTTCTTTCAGCTGTCCCATTTTGCTGTGGGGAGTGTACACAACTGGTTTGGTGAATAATTCCATGTTCCTTAAGGTATGTTTGAAGGGTAGAATTGGTGTATTCTGTGCCATTATCACTCCGTAGGATTTTCAAGGGGGCATGAAATTGGTTTTGTATCATTTTATGAAAATTTTGAAAGGTTTGTGTAAGATCAGATTTTTCTTTGAGTAGAAACACCCAAGTGACTCGTGTGTGATCGTCTATAAATGTGACGAACCATTTTGTTTGGGTCAAATTTGGAACTCGCGAAGGTCCCCATAGGTCACTGTGTATGAGAGAGAAAGGCTCAGAATATTCATGTAAATGCGGAGAATAACTACTTCGTGTATGTTTTGATAGTTGACAGATTTCACAGGAAATAGAACTAGAACTTTTATTTATTAAATCAGGAAACAATCTGGATATGTATTGAAAATTGGGATGGCCTAACCTATAGTGCTATAACAATAGTTCTTTGCTGGAAATTTTAACTGGAAGGTTATTTGCGGTGGTTTGGAGAGCTCTTTCCTTTTCTGGTGCCTCTTTTTGAACACAGTACAACCCCTCTAGCATCTCAGCTTTGCCAATCATCTTCCCCGACTCCAAGTCCTGAAATACACAGATCATAGCAGAGAAATTAATATGGCAGCGTTGTGTGAGAGTAGTTTTGCTAACAGAGATGAGGCTACACATTAAATCAGGGGCATATAATACTTTCTCAAGGACAAGGCAATTAAAGAGACAAGTTTCCCCAATCCCATGAACTTTAATAAATTTTCCATCAGCCACCTTAATGAACATAGGCACTTGGCACGGTTGTAGGTTATGGATTAAATGAATATTACCAGTCATATGATCGGTAGCTCCCGAATCAACAATCCACATATCCTTGTTATGAACAGAATTTTTAAGTGCTAAAACAGCATTACCTGTGTAGGCTATATTACCCGTAGAAACCAAAGCATCTCGGGTATCATGTTTATCCAGTAATTTTCTAAGAAATTCAACCTCTTCTCTGCTCAATTTCTCATCGAATTCTGTTTAGGATTCTCTGTTGGTCATGTAGGCTTTGTTCTCTTGTTTTCCTCTCCCTTTTGTATTTGGTGGTTTACCATGGAGTTTCCAGCAAATATCTTTCGTGTGGCCTGCCTTTTGACAATGATCACACCATCTGCCATTCTTCTTATTCTTGTTGTCTCCATGAGGCCCGCCTTTAGAGAAGAATGCTCCTGATTCCCCATCACTCGGGCTTGGCAGTTTTGGAGAGGAGAGTTTTTGCCTAGTCTCCTCTTGTTTTATTATAAAGAATACTTCCCGAATACTTGGGAGTGGTTCTTGGCTCATAATCCGGCCACGAGCAGCATCAAAGGAGGAATTTAGGCCAAGTAGGAATTTAGAAATTCTTTTTTCTTCCTTTATCTTAGCGTACAGATTAGCATCGGTAGGGCATGACCATTCATAGCCCTCATACGAATCCAGCTGCTGCCATAGGACCAGGAGATTAGTCCAGTATTCCGTAACAGTGAAATTACCGAGCTTGAGATTGTCGAGATTCGTTTCTATCTCAAGAATGGCTGCACGGTTGTTCATGGATGCGAACATGTCTCGAGCCGCATCCCAAACTTCTTTGGCAGACTGAAATAGCGAGAAGCTTGCGCTTATTTCCGTGGTCATGGAGTTCACAAGCCAGCATTGGACCATTGAGTTCTCCGCTTCCCATTCGGCGTATCTCTTCTCATCGGACGTTGGTGGCCTGGTTCTTTTGCCGATCAGGTAGTCCAGTTTTCCCTCTCCGATGACATACAAACGAACACCGTTCGCCCACTGTAGATAGTTTTGGCCATTAAGGCAATGAATGGTTATCGCCGAGGACTGGGTTTCGGGTGGCCCTGGGTGACTCGTCACTGGATTCACCGTCATCGAGGAATTTAGCGCCGATGAGGAAGAGCCGGCTTGGCTTGGCGGATCAAACCCGTAGCCGAACCTGATCATAGTGGGTACCGTCGCTCTAATACCATGTAAGAGTTTAACCTGGAAAACTTACTTTATTCATCGGAATCTTGTGTACATTTATAGGAACTGATCCTAGGCTTTGGGCGATCGAATACAAGAAATCAAATCGGATAATAGGAGATAACATCATGATAATTCCTACGGATATTTACCGGGATCTTAGGAACTGGAGATTAACAAGATAATGAAGAATCTAAAATTAAAACATAAAGCTAAATGGGCTTTTCGGCCCATCACAACAAAAGGTATCTCTATTTTCAGCTTCTGTTTGTGGTTCAGCTGAGTTTGGACAAGTCTCAGGTGCTGCATGCAATTCAAGAGAGTTAGTTTCAGCTAGTTCAAGATCAAAGGATAGGACAATATCTAGGGATGTTCGGTTTTCATTGATAGAATTCTCATGCTAACCAGAGTGATCACTATGGAAAATAAGCCATTCACTAACACTTTCCCCTTGAATGGATGATTTGGAATAAAAAGGAAGTGTTTCAACAAATTTGACATTCATAGTGATATAGACTCTTTTAATGAGAGGAGAGTAACACTTGTACCCTTTTTGTGTGGGGGAATACCCTAGAAAAACACATTTGACAGACCTAGAATCCAATTTTCCACCTTCCTCATTGAACAATAAAGTTGTGCACCCAACGACTTGACTTGGAAGGGAGTTGATTAGATAAGAACTAGGAAAACATTCTAAAAATTTTTTACGAGGAGTTTGAAACTTCAAAACTTTGGAGGGCGATCGATCTATAAGATAAGTAGCTATGAGGACAACATCACCCTAAAAATTATTAGGCACATTTTGACCCAGTAAAAGAGCACAAGCCACTTCCAAAAGGTGGTGATTTTTATGTTCAACCACTCTATTTTGTTAAGATGTATGTGCACAAGATGTTTGATGACGAACCCCTTTTTCAGCAAGAAAGGTTTGAAAAGGAGAGTTCAAGTACTCCTTCCCATTGTCACTTCGAAAAACCTTAATGGAAGCATTAAATTGAGTTTGAACAAAGACATAAAAGACCTTAAAGAGTGAACACACTTCAGATTTATTTTTCATTAAGAACAGCTAGGTGAGACGTGTGTGATTGTCCATGAATGTAACAAACCACCTAGCCTTAGAATTAGTTTCAATCCCCGAAGGTCCCCAAACATCATTGTGAATGAGGGGAAAAGGTTAGGATGGCATGTAGGGAATTGGAGTGTAGGAATGATGTACTTGTTTGGCTACATGGCAAGTATCACAATAAAATTGAGAAGTTCTTTTATTTATTGAAGTTGGGAACAAAATTTTCATATAATCAAAGCTAAGGTGACCTAATCTAGAATGCCATAACAAAATTTCTTCATGAGTCATAGGTGAAACAGGTTCAGAAAGAATTGCAGAAGCCGTTGCATAGCCTTTACTTGCGTGCATGCCTTCGAAATAGTAGAGCCCATTGCTTTCTCTAGCTTTGCCAATCACCTTTCCCTAGGCTATGTCCGGAAAATCACAACGAAACTGATCAAATATAACCAGGCAATTTATTCTATGGGCTAGAAGTTTTACTGATAGCAGATTACACTTTATGTCAGGCACATACAGTGCATTTTCCAGAACAATTTTTTCAAATAAGACCATAGTGCTGGAACCCTGAACCCATGTGTGTTCAAAATATGTGGTGAATTCAAAAAACAATTCCCTACATCCAGTGATGTGGTCTGTTGCCCAAGAACCAACCGCCCAAATATTTCTACATCCAATAATAGCACTCAATGCTGTAAATAATGATGTACCTGCGTGAGCTAAGGTTATTGAGGGAGTGGATTGATCACTTCGTTTATCATGAGAATACTTATCTAAAACACGACGCAATAACACAAGTTCTTCAAGATCAAGACTATCTTCTTGAGAGACAAAACTACCAATCAAATACCCTTTGCTTTCTCCTCACGGACACTACTTCAAATAAGCTGGCTTTTCATGAATTTTCCAACAAGTGTCACGAGTGTTGCCATTCTTGCTGTAATGATCACACTTTAGAGACTTCTTCCCCCTATGATCTCCCCCTTGATTGTTACAAGTCACCATCACAGAGCTCATGATTATTGGTGGAGAAGTGATTGGGGACAAATGCTGGACAAGGGCTTTCCAGCTCTCCTCATTCTTGATTAAATTAAAAATATCTTTCACAGAAGGAAAAGGCTTGATGCCCATGATACGCCCCCTGATATCTTCAAAAGTATCATTAAGCCTAAGTAAAAATCCATAACATCTATCTCTATCAATTACTTGCTTGTAGTAGAGTTCATCGACATGACATGTCCATTTGTGGACCTTATAGAGATCAATCTGCTGCCAAAGCCTCACAAGGATGTTGTAGTGTAATGTAACAGACTTCCCCCTTGTGAGAGATTACAGAGTAATCGCTTGACCTGAAGAATTGCTGCGGTATTATCTTTCA
Organism: Neltuma alba; assembly: GCF_004799145.2. Classification (NCBI taxonomy): domain Eukaryota; kingdom Viridiplantae; phylum Streptophyta; class Magnoliopsida; order Fabales; family Fabaceae; genus Neltuma; species Neltuma alba. The sequence goes on from NW_021636847.1 coordinate 133,716, forward strand.
CAGAGTAAGTGTGTCGAGCAATACCTAAATATCGCATGCAAAACTTACAAGCAGATAGTTTTCGCTAATTTATGGGTTTATGGAGTGAACCAGCCAGGTCATCACGGTATTATTCTCCACACACCACGTCTCGTATTGTGCATCACCTAGTTTTGATGGTTTAGGATCCCATGTGAGGTATTTCTCCTTCGTCCTCTTGCAAACAAACATAAGAATGTTTCGAGACCACTGAAGATCATTATTCCCATTCAAATGATGGGTTATAATAAGTCCAGAGAGCGAGTCATTCACCATACCGATTGCCCTACTCCCTTTGCTGTCAGACATCTTCAAGGAGTCTCCTGAGATTCGACGGTGACTCATCTTTTTCACCGTCGGCATGTTAAGCTCTTGGCTTAGGAGTCAGCGCATCTTTGAAAGACAGGGGGGGTGCTCGGATACCATGTAAGTATGGTGCGCTGAATGTGTGTTTATTCATGATGAGAAACAGTGTACATAGAGGGGAGGAGAGATCGCACAAAATTAGGACAAATCGTCCTCAATAATAATTAGATAAATAAAATAGCAAATAATAATCCTAGGATCCCTAAAATTACAGAGGATAAAAACTAATTAGGATAGTGATTCTAGCTTGAAAGTTGTGACAATAAACTAGGGTTAATTCTTATTTGGGCCTAGTGATGACAGCCCACTTCAACACAAAATAGTTGCGAAACCTTCAAAACAAGGAAGTCACACATGCAGCAAAAAGTAATTATCTATTAAAGGGCTAAAGATAAAGTGGCAACAAAAAAATTATGACAACAAAACCCAAAAAAAAATGCGAAAAAACTGTACAATAAAAATGGCAAACAAAACAAAAAATTATCAATATGCTTAATTGAAAGCAAAATGTTAAGGTCCACATATAGGAAGTGTAACAGCTTGGATTTCACTTATGGATCAGTACAATTGATATATGCAGAAAATTCAGGAGAAACTCAAGTGAACCTTTCTTTCCCAATACGACGAGCAAGTTCTTCAGCTAAGGCTTGACCAGGTAGATCTCCATCAGTTGCAAGTATAATGCGTGATGCCTATAAATATAAAGATTTAAAAGCAAACTAAGGAAACCCTTAATTCCTGCACATTCATGATTAAAACACAATGACTGATATTTGCGTACCCCCTTAATATAATCTTTGCAGTTCCAAAGATATTGATACTTAATGTCCTAGCTTCATAAAAATGATAAGCATCAAATTATAATAGGCAAAAGACAGGACCACATAATAAATGATTGGCAATAGACAAGGGAATAAACATTAATATAATCTTTAGGTCTACAACTATATTGCAATCAAACAAGGACAAAGCAGAAAAATGCAACTTGATATGAAATATTTATTTTGTTTTTTAGATATATCAATGAAATTAATCATAGCTTTATGACCCTTGACAGTTTAGGTTTTTGGGTGAGTGGTCCTTGAAATGGTATAAAAATCCAAAACCTCAGTCAATATGTAGTTAGGAGTTCAATCCTTCACTTAACAGCATTCTTGGGGGAATGATCCTGGCAAAACTAGCTACAGATATGTTGCTCCTTTATGGGCATATATTCGACCTCCATTTGTACAGATTTCATATGGCAAATAAGAATATTTGATTAGTTAGGAGGGATCAAAAGCTAATTGATTAACTTGAATTCCTACTTGAGGGAGTTTATCGAGCTGTAATATTTCCTCAATCAAAGACAGTAGTGCAATTAATCTTGGGTCAAATAGTTTCTAGAGGTTAAAACGCATATATACATCAAATATGCAGGGAGGTAGAAAATACCTTACAAGTTGATGTACGATACACACACATACTTAGTAACTAAATAACACACCTTCTCCTCAGGTGGCAACTCCTTTGAGGAGACTGTTGCAGGCGCACCATCAGGAACACTCACACAATTGCGAAAGCCAGCTTCTTCCATTGCAAGTTTGTCCATTTCACCTTCAACCTATATTACTGAAGTTATATACTAAACATACAACAAAACTTTGACTTCTGAATAGTTTCTCCATACAAATGAAGATACATACAATGATAATATCACTTTGCCCTTCAATATCATCCAATCCATAAAATATCTTTTCAGTGTCAGCTTCCTGAAGCAACAGAACATTAAGCAACATCTATAATCTATAACGTCATAAGATACAATAAGCCATAAAGTTAGAGCATTTGACAACAGATGGAAAAAGAAGATGCTACGAGCATAAAGATATTCCATAATTTACAATTAAAAAAATGAAACAGAATACAAATTGATGACACCGATTTCAGAGGTACAAGGTGACACATTCAAATAAAGAGAATCCAAATAAATTAATCACACATCTCTTTATAGTCCAATTCCAAAAAAATCATCATGCCAATATATGTTGTCTTTTATACTTGACCTGGTGCCTAACATTTCAGAGTCTAGTGCGCCAATGTGCAAGAAATGGAGGAATATCTACCCCCTTTATCTCAGTCTTGAGAACAGTAACATGTTTACATCTTTTTTAAATTGTCGAGAAATCTAGGATGAGTTAAAATGTAACAGGAAGTGTCATAAGATTAGGAATTTATGTTTCCTAGACACTTGGAGTTTATGTTCTAGGAATCTTTAATTACGTCATTGGACTATTCTCTAGTTTAATTTCATAGATAAGTGTTATATTTATCTCTAGGACTTCATCTTGCAAGTAAACTCGTTTTCAGAATATTATAAATAGGGAAAGTACAGGGGCTGAAGTGCATGCTCCCCTCAGCCTCTAAGTTATGCCAATCATAATTTTGCTTAACCCTAAATATCAACACAAAATTTCAAGAGATAGATCAGACTTAAATCTTCCTTTTATGATCGTTTGGACAAAAGGAAATTACAAACAGCAATCTGAAATATAAGTTTAGCTTTGTCTGCTTGAAAATTAGAACTGCAGTAGTTAAAATGGTTTAGCACTTAAAAATATGCCTATATAGAGGACTGGCATGTACCATTTTAGTGATTAAACAGGCAACTCAGTTTTATATGCAAGCAGCTGATCTTCCATGGCTTCTGATACAGGTAAATAATTATAATCCATTACAGTTCCTATTGTTGGCTGAGCAGCTAACATCACAAAGGACTCTCTTAGAGATCAATGGAGCAGTGCCAATTATAACACACCTAAAGGTCTTCTTTCAAGATGAATTTTGAGAAAGAAATGGCTGGGTATTTGTATGGATGACCTTTGCAGCAATTACAACAAGAAGAAGATGACTTATCCCACTAGGCAAGGTCAACTACATGGACCACACTACGTCAATGTGCTATATCAAAGACCCACTCTTTAGATATACCGCTCACCTTTGCAGCAATTACTTTATGGTTTTCTTGCTGCTTGTTTGACTGTGGTAGTGTCTCCTCCGAAGAAAATTCAGCTAGTTAAGGGTCAAGGTAGTGTTTTGCGAACTGGACCAAACTAGTTGGTTCAGCAACATGTCCAATGTAAAGAACGTTAAGAACCAGTCAAAAGCCGTAAGAACCAATGGGTGAACTGGATGAGCCGGTCAAAAAAAATTTTTGTTTAAAAATTTAATTCATGTTTTTAAGCTACGATTTATGCATATTTATACCTAATAAGCATTAAAAAAATTAAAGAATATTGAGCAAATAGGCAAGAAATATGTGTGTGTATACATAGATATTCTAAAATTATAATTATAAATTATAAAACAAGTAAATATATTTTCCATGAAGACTATGAAGTATTAATGGATATTCTTATTTCACTATATATTACTCTTCTGTGATTTAACAATCTTTTTTTTTTTTTTAATGATTATTGATGGGCCTGAGCCTAGGCTGATTTACGTTAGGAAAAGGCCCAAAGATATAGAAAAGGGTAATTGAGGTATTTTATGTATGGCAGTTAGAGAGAGAGAGAGTGTGGGATGGGCGTAAAAGGGGTGTGGTGGTCATGGGAAGAAGCAAGAAAGCTTTTGGAAGTTGAGGGAGAGTCTGTGTCTCTCGAATAGATAGAGCTGCGACTGTTTGTTCTCTACTAGCAGGCCTACACTCTGGAGTAATTTGAGGCTGAATAACATCAGACCGGTGGCTGTTCTATCCGACACACATTCCAGATGAATCAACACCTTCCAGCAACTGATTCTTTCAAATCAAAAAGACAAATTCCTAGCAGACAAATTTTACCACCCACTGTTAACATGTTCAGCATCAGCAGTTGCTTATACCTGCCAAAATTTTTTGTTGATGTCCCGATACTTGCAGCTAACAAGATCTCCTTGACGAAGATATGGAAATGCAATAACAATCTGCTAAAGTATATTGGGGAAACAAATAATGATGCAGATTAGTAGCTTGTAAAAGAATGGGGACGGACAATATCTACTTTAAAAATGAGAAGATACTATTTCCATTGTCATTGACATTTCAAAATTTTGCCTAGTTATAGAAACTATCAGACTTGAATCCTTGCTTAGCTGGTTGACAGGAATAACACTTTTAACTTTCTGCACAGACTTAAAAGTTAGCATTTCATTCCATTTCCCCTTATTTATTCCTTCCTTTTTTTTCTTCAAATTGTTGAAAATGAGTTGGTTGCATGCATGATCTTTCAGAACTATCAAGGAATAAAATCTTGGAATCTGAACTGGTGCTATGCTCCTGTGGAACCCAAAAAACATAGCTGAAAATGACAGCACCAAAACGACTATTGCAAGAATTCCATGAAGAATTTTCTGAGGAAAAAAGACTTCCAATCTTATGACTCTGTCAACCTATATTGATGGAAGAAATTTCCACAACTATCAGGATTACTTCATCAATTAAGTAATAATCCCCCAGAAGGTATATGTTCTACCCAGATATAAAATATCCCGAAAGTTCACCTGATCGCTAAACATTCTCTGCCTAACACCATTTCTTAGTAGAGTCTCCTTCGAAATCAAACGTTCTGCGAAATAAGCAATCAGCTGAAAGAAGGAAAACAAAGCCATGTTCACTATATCGCAAGGAAATGGACCAATGTAATATAATCAATTTGGTTCTATTCTACACATATAAACAAAACATTTATTAACAGAAGCAAATCTGACAGATACATTACGTAATAGATGAACACTAACCAAACATGACATTAATGCACCATGCAATATATTCATTATATAGTTTATTAATTAACATATTAGAACTGTCATTTTGCATCTAAGTAATATAGAAGTAGAAATTCTGGCAATAATAAATACCTAGAAGTAGAAATGGAGAATTATGAATCCCAAACATCTAAGGGATCATTTAAGTACACAACAATAAAATGAAAGGAAAAGAGTGATTTGGTGGATGAGAAATGTCCTTCACATCCCCCCCAAAAAAATAAAAGTGGAAGCCATTGTAAAAATAAATATTTAATATATAAAATCATAATAATAGCCTTTGCATATCTTGTTTTCTGTTCAAAGCAGACAAAATCCATCTCCCTTGAAGGGGCCCTCTAAATGAATGGTGCATCCAAAAGCTTTGACCAAGATTATTAGGGGAAAAAACATGTAGCTTGACAGCTGTAGTTCAACTTATTGATTGGCATAAATTATTGTTTAAATCTGTTAAAGAACAATGCTTGAATTTTTAGAACTATCTTTATCTTTGGATAGATGGTACAAAAGAATGGTGCTCATATCCTCATTTAAGCAATCTGCTCATGGTTTATTTAAGGGGAATCTTATCTTGGATTTGCAAACAGCTTTGCTGCATTTTTTCCAATGAAATTTTTTTTTATGCTACTCTTTATATAGTTCATTGTGGAGGATGTCTTATTCTCCTTTCTTGTGACTCTCATAATAAATTTCCTAACAAAATAATCCCTATTTTATACACAAATCAAAATCAAAAGAAATGCAATATCATAAACAACACGGGAAAACATGGCAAAGCCATGATATGTAAGGTCAAATCCACAGACATATACTTGTGAAAGCTACAAAGCATTAGTCAACAATGCATTGAGGCATGATGTTAGGTAGTTGGCTATAAATCAAAATATTAAAGGATAGGGTATAAAAAAGTAATCATGCATTCGGCTGTATAAAACTAAATTAAGCAGTGGTCAATAGATAACTGAGTAACTGATAGTATTGAACCGGAGATTGCACAATCAAGATCAATAGCACCTCTAAAATTAAATGTAGTGGGAACAAAAATAGAAAACATGAAATATAATAACCTCATCACAAAGGGGTTCTAGCATCAATTCTGACTCAGAAAGTTCTCTCTTTTTCTTAGTTTTCGGTACATGCTTCAATGACTGGCCACCAGCAACTGCCTACAGTAGAAACAGAAGCTGATATGCATCCAAATCTATACTCTGGGGTAAATGGGATACTTCAAAACTGAAAAATGTTTAACCTTTGTGCTGCCCTTCCAACCACATTTTGCACGGAAGCACATCCATAAAGCAGCCCCTCTGAAAGACTCAGATAATTACAATATTAAATGCAGTAGAAAAATAATCCATTTGATACCCAAAAAGGAAACAATTTGACGAAGAAAATGAATAGCAACAAACCCATCTTGCGTGATGAAAAGAGATAAGCTCCTTTCTTCTGAATCACCACCATTGCACTAACAGGAAAAAATAAAAGAGTATCAAAATGGTATGTGTGTATGAAAGTTGGGTGGGGCAATCCTCTTTAGCAGCCCAAATCTTCGACTCTTTAAGAAACAAGATTAAGACCAAAAATGCCAATAGAAGTCAGTTAACTTGAATTAAATAAACAATAAACCCTCTTTCTGTGAAGAAGCCAACCGTGAAAAGGCTGGTTATGGAACGTTTTCAAACATCAGACGTTTTCTTTTGTTTAATGGAAGTTTTGACAGATCGAGGAATGATTTTTGGCAGAACAACAAAGTATCTTTGTTTCTGACTCATTAAGTTCCTTTTCCGTATAATTACATTTACTCAATTCTGACTCATCAATTTACTTTTCCGTATAATTACATTAACTTAGCTTCTAAAATTTTTTAATCTTTTAAATGCTTAAATGAAAGGAGAAAAACTTTGCTGCTCATCACTCTTCTAGGACCAACTTCAGACAAATTCATAACCCAAAACCAAAATCTCAACCTATTGAGCACGCCATCAGAAGAAAAAACTCTCTTAAATTGAGACCAAATCCCAAAACCTAGAAGCCACTGGCAGCTAGGTCTGAGGACTCCGCAGGCTGTGACTTGGAGAGATGTTTTTGAGTTAACACACTTTCCAACGTGCCAACAAGAAACTTCAAAAAGATAATAATAATAAATAACAAATAAAAAGAAAAGCCAGTGGCTGTGAAAAATCAAGATAAATTTCTTGAAGGATAAGAAAACAAATAATCATAATATAATAACACAACATCAATAATCACCACATGAACAGCTTCACCAGATTACACAAGACTGCAAAAAGAGAAAGAAAACCAATAATACATTTGGACAAAGCAAGCGGTAGTATTGCCCCGGTCCGCATAAATCAGCATCAATACCAAGCTCCTGCAATTTAACTTTTAAAATCTTGAAATGCGTCCCCGACATCTCCTCCTCTGGGTTCCCCTCGAAAACTTCAGAATGCAAATGTCAATATGTAAATGTAGTAACCAAAAGACTGCCATAAAGCCTCCAAGCTTATCAATGAAATGTAAATGTCAAGATGACCCTACCTCGCCCAGGGGCGGCAGATTCAGAAATATAAGAATAACCATTAGTCCTGAGTGATAACGGACGAATACTCGAACTAGGTTTTAAACAAAATAGGAGCCTCTGGGAGTGAAGAAGGTCTCCTTGAGACGACAAAGTCGTCGGCTTTGAAAAAGCTGTGAAATGCCGCAAGCTTCTGGCGCTCATGGGGCGAATGCTTGAGGACAGGAGATAAAATCTAAGAAGGAGCCTATTATGGTAAAGAAGACGCATTTCTAGCAGAAGGTATCAATGGTTTCGTGCGGTGAATCTGCCAGTTACTTCTACTACTACCACCAACATGTTTCACTGTGGAAGTGGTGAGGGTTTGAGGGTGCGACTGTCGCTTCCCGCTTCCGTAAACTAAAGCGAAGCGCGCCTTGTTCCGCTCGTCCTAGGCCTTCTCCCTCTAGTTCCTACAGCTTTGGTGTTTTTTTTTTTTTTTTACCAGTCTAGTTCCTACAGCTTGTATTTCCCATTTCAAGCCCATCTGCAGTTACGTTACTGATCTGAAAATCAATCTGCGATTATATTATGTGAAAATGATAAATAAAGAAACCAGAAAATACAAAATTCTGATTTCTAAATAAAAATTATAAAATATTGAAGAACAGATCAAGTTCCTGATTGTTGTAGCGTTTTGATCGCCAAAAGTAACTTAAAAATTTAATGAGTCAGTCTGTAAATTTAGAAACTATTTGTCACAGCTTTTGACCAATCTGACTTATGAGTCAAAAGCTACTTTTTCAAACACGATTGCAAAAACATCTAAAACTTACTATGACTTAGGGAGTGTTTGGATAGAAACCAAACTATGAGTCCAAAAGTGTTTTTATGGTTTTGCGAAGCAGATATGTGAAGGAGTTTATCTCGTTTTGTGGAAAAGCACTTTTAGGAAGGATTTTTGACAATAGCCAAACACCCCCTTATACAAAAGTAACTTTTAGGAATTAAAAATAAATGCTAGCTACATCTTTTAACGTATATATTGTAACACCTCACATAATTATATCAATATGCGTAACAAAATATTTAATTTAAAAATTCTATACATATTTCTAACACTTCAAACAAGTCATAATTTCAAACATTTCTAACATAACAAAATAAAATATTGAAGTCTTATAGTCATGGGAAATAAAAATACAACATAGCATGTGCTTGAGGAGCAGAAGCCTTTACAACTCACTCCATTGGTGCCTTCCCTTGATTCCTACTAGATCCTTCACCTGAAAATTGTTAATATAAGGGGTGAGATCAAACGTCTCAATAACTATTGAAATTCTAACATATACAAGCAAACTATATATGATAAACCAAAAATCTAGTTATATGTGTGTATATAAATATTAAAAATCACGGTTTGATACATTCAGCTCAATTTCATTTTTTGATTCAACAATATATCAATATCTTTTTTTTTCCCAACATATCCAAAAATAATACAATATGTTGCCTCCCTTATATCACCGTCTACCCTTATACCGCTAACTAGAGCCATAGGCTACTACATAGTTTGATAGGAACTAATGCGTTTTACTAAATTATTCCAACCTCACTGATACTAGAGATATATCCGGCCAAAAATATAGAGTTCAAGCTCGGACTATGGCTCTCCTCATTTGGAAATAAACATAAAAAGGTGTCACATGTCCCAAAGCTCCAATGAATTCCCAGCCAAAGAAAAACATGAAAGAAGGGGCGCTGATAAGTGCTATCCATTGTGCACCGAGTGCTGGCATACCACGTGGTAATTTTTATATCCATGCAATCTCCTTCTATCCTTAGCCCAACCATGCATGTCAAATGCCAATAATGTTACATCATAAATACGTCCTCAAATATATTAAAAATAAGATAGCAATAAAACTTATATACCATTTAATAACAACTCATGACAATTCCATAGCCATCAATATATTTAAATATTGATCATAATTAATAGCAATAAATCTTAACAAAATCAAATAACATATCAAAATATTTATTTGAAAAATCATAATATTATATTTTAGTATGATATAAAAATTAGTAAATCAACAATATAATCATACACAATTCATATGTACAAAAAAAAATTTTCAGAGTTACCTTGCAATCTAGCTTGCAAATATTCACAAAGATTACTCCAAAATTCTCAAGAATCTACAAAATTGCGCGTAAATATTTATTAATATAAAACTCAAAACTGCTCCAAAACTACTCTAAAATTCTAAAACTACCCTCGAAACCAAAATTACATAAATATTAACTCTCCTAAATTTTTCTTATTTATAATAGATATGATATTATTTTGACAATAAAATTTTCATATAAAACTATTTAAATTCAATAACTTAATCAAATGTATCTTTATTACACAATATATAAATATTTTATATTAAAATTCTCAATTATTTATTATAATCTCTTTTAAAAAAAATTTCTTAAACCAAATAACTTCTTTTTTCTTTTAATGAGAATGAAATATCATTACTGAGAAAATATGTACAAGGTGAATCAAAATTCAAAAGCAGGGTACAACATAGCCCTCAGGAAGAGGAGGTCAAAGGCTTGCGAAATTCCTAATGGTAACTATGTGTTCTGTTAGGGCAAGGGCTTCATTTAGGAGGCGTGTAATATTAGTATCCTCCTGGGAGAAGAGAATGTTGTTCCTTGCCTTCCAAAATTTCCAGCATAAGACGTCGAAAGTGATATGCTTCGTTGCGTTTTTGTCTGGGGGTCTTAAGTGGTCAAGGAACCATGTGCTGAAATTTTGGGTTAAGAACCCTTCACGTTCGTCTACGGGTATCAAGACATTCCAGCATGAAGTTGCCACCGTGCAGTGTCGTAGAATGTGGTCTAGGTCTTCTACTGCATGTTCGCAGATGCTACATAAAGCCTCATTCGCTAGGTGTCTCCTTGATCTCTCCTTGTTTGTGAGTAGCTTATCATGTAGAGCAAGCCACAGGAAGGTTCTTATTCTTTGTGGTCCAGGCCAGCTCCAAATGGTTCTCCATTACTCGTTTTCGGTGTCCCAGTTGTCCCCTATGATTAAACTGTATGCAGATTTAACAGTAAAGATCTTCCTTTTTTCAAGGGCCCAATAGCATGTAGCAGGGCCTTCAAGTCTAGAGGGTGGCTCAAGGTTAGTAACTTGGTGTAGGATGTCCATAGGCAAAAGGTTGGAGAATTCTGACCATTTCCAAGAGCCATCATTTCCCACATAATGGTTGATGGTCTTGTTGAGTTCAATCTCATCTAGGGCACGAATAAGAGGTGTTTAAGCGGCCCTAGGTCAGTTATCCAAGGGTCGGCCCAAAAGCGAACTCTTTGCCCATTACCGATTTCCCATTTCAAGCCCAAAGAAATATCTTCCCATACTGTGGATAGGTTTTTCCATAAATGTGAGACATTCTTGGTTTGTGGTATCTGATTTACGTCGTCGGCCCAGCCATACTTAGCTCGAAGAATCTAGACCCAGAAGAGGTTGGGTTTTGCAATGATGCTGTAAGCAATCTTCATTGGAAAGGCAGCGTTCTGACCTATGAGGTCCTTTATTCCACAACCCCCGCATTGCTTCGGCTGACACATAGATTCCCACTTCAGTAAGTGCACTTTCCGTTTTGCTTCAGTGGTCCCGCATATGAATTTACGAATAGTTTGGTAGATCTTGGCACAGGTGGTAGCAGGGAGTCTTGCTGACTGCATGGCATATAAGGGGATAGCCGAGAGGACTGACTGGGCGAGAGTGATCCTGCCAGCGAGTGATAGTGTGTTGGCTTTCCATCCTGCGAGCTTTTAGTGCACCCTCTCTTCAATGTATTTATAAGTGTCCTTAGTGACTCGGCTGTGAAGTAGAGGGACTCTTAAGTATTTGTCAAGGTTGTCGGTCTTATTAAAACCCAGCATGCTGCATATGGCATTTGCCTCTTCCGCTTTCACATTTCTTGAGAAGAAAACTCTGGTCTTATCAGCACTAACTTTGTAGCCCGAAGCTGAGCAGAAGTCATTTAACAATCTGTTTATTAGTGCAACTTGTGAGGGAGCAATTGTGCTGAACAAGATGAGGTCGTCTGCAAAAAACAAGTGGGAAAGGGGCGGGCCTTTTCTTCCCATCCTTATAGGTTTCCACGACTGGGAGTTCACTTCTACACATATTGCTTGTGAAAGACGCTCCATACAAAGCACAAAGAGGTAAGGTGAGAGTGGATCTCCTTGTCGGATTCCCTTCTGGGGAGAGAACGGCTCAGTAGGCGAGCCATTCCAGATGACCTGCATAGTGGGAGTGGTGATACATTGCATTATAACTCTGATGAGGTTGGAAGGGATCCCCGCCTTGTGTAGTGTTTCCTCAATGAACTCCCACCTTAGGCGATCAAAAGCCTTTTCTAAGTCTACTTTGATGGCCATCCATCCACATTTCCCGGTCTTCCTACGCATCGTGTGGATTGGTTCTTGGGCAATTATAACATTATCAGTTATACTTCTTCCCTTAATAAAGCTCGCTTGGTGTCACATCCAGTATTATGATAATTGGAGACAAGAAATATTCTCAAATTATTGAGGATTAAAAGTAATAAGGAAAAGTCAAAGAATTTTGGTGGAAAACAATTACAGCAATTTTCCAAGCCAATTATAGGAAATTGACTAATTAAAGAAAATTGGTCAAATGTAAATAAGGAAAAATATTTTCGAGCCATGGAAAATTAAGGAAAAATAGGGATAATATCCTTTGAGATTTATATGAAATTATAAAGTTGGTTTTATGACCAAATTACCCTTAGAGAAATTATAAGAGAATTTAAGGGTGATTTAGGCTAATTGAGGGATTTTATTTGGAAAATTCCAAATAAATATTTTAAGAGGAATAAAATTCCAAGAAAATTCCTATGAGATCCCAAGGAATTATAAGGAATTATGGAATTAAATGGAAACCCTCAAGTGTCCAAGATTTTTCCAAATAAATGTGAAAAGTGGAAAAATCCCTAAAGAGAGGGAAATTAATTTTCCTTTTTATTTAAATATTAGGAAATTAATTTTGAGACAAAGAGGACAATTTGGGAAGACAATAATGAGGAGAATAAATTAAGGATCTGATAGAAAATAATTACAGAGACTAAGATACTGTAATTATAAAAAAGAAGTTAAACTCAGAGCCTAAAGTATACCGATAAAGCAAGATTGGTGTCTTGCAAATCCAAGGGATCCTATTGAGCCATGTGTCAAGCTCTTGAAGGAGAAGATTTGAATTAGCCAAGTGTCATTCCATGAATGGAGAGGATTTTGACTTTAGTAAATAATTTCATTTGGAATTATGTTAATTAAGAGAGAGGAATCAAGACTTAGTAGGGTAATGACACTTGGACTATCATTAAAGAAGGTGGTTGGGATATTTTGAAGCCTTAATCAAGCTCTTCTCTCCCCATTTTCAGATGTTCATTTCGTGCAAGGGAGAAAAATAGAGAAAAAGAGAGAGTTTGAGAGGAAACAATGAGAAAGGGAGCACTTTTGATCATCCTAGCAAGGTTTCAAGGTTAGATCTTGGTCCTAGAAGTGTTCTTGCTTTGGTTTCTTTCATTTTTATGGTTTAAAATCTGTCTCTTCCCTCTCTTAATGTGGACCAAACTGATTAATAAAAAGGGGAAAGAAGTTTTGATCATAACACTTGCTAAGACACAACAACACAAGCTAGATCCTAGTGTTGGCAAGTGAGTTTAAGTGATTTTAAAGCATTTTTCATGGTTGTTGTTGTGAGAGTTATTTTCGGCCAAGTGAAGAACTGGACCCTAGGATGAGCTTTTCATTGTTTTAAGGCTTCCATGATGCTTAAAATGAGGAATGGTGTAGGGTAGACTAAAAGAAACAAGTGTTGGAAGCCTAAAAGCAAAGCTGAAAATTTTGGGTCAAAACCTCTAGTGGTTTGGTCGGTTTGTGGCTGGAAGAATCAGTTTTATTTTCACAAATCTAAGCCTATTTTTGGAATCTACATGAAAATCCATGTAGGAACAAGTCAAGGAGTGATTTTTAGGGTTAAAGAGAACCAAATCTAAAACTAGTGAACAAAGGAGGGAACTTTATGGTCCAAGAATCATTTTGATGTATGTTCTTGCTTTTTCATGGTTGGATAATGATTCTTGCTGCCATTTTTGTTGAATCACATGGTTAGGGTTTGATATTTGCCAAGGGAAAGAGGAGAAGGAAGAAAGGCTAAGACTTTTGAAGCAAGGTAGTAAGTTAAACCTAGCTACTACCACTAACTAGCATTGTTGATTATTGTATGGTTACTTGCTATTATTGTGATTGAGCTCTCTTGATTGTTATGTGGCTGCTCTTTATAGTATCTTGCTTTGGCCTTTGCATGATTGAGTTTGCCAAATGATAAGCATGTTAGTTCATCCATAGTAGCTAATGTGATCATGCATAATAATGATGCTTGCTTGTGATATAGTTGGTTAATTTACTACTGGGATTTCCAAAAATCTCATCCCCCAAGAATCATGTAACATTTTAGGGCCTGAATCTTCAAAAGGGAAGCTGCAGATTGAAGGTTGAATTGTGGAGTTTAGCCACAAAATTCGTGAGCTTATTTTGGTTATGTAAATATTAAACTAACAGTGCTGGAAGCACACTGACCCTGACCGGTTCACGCGACTTTTTGATTATGTTCCCAAACGCGTTAAATTGTGAAATTTGGCATGATGAAAGATGACATCCTGAGCTTCAAATTGATAGCTAATACGTTAAAAATGGCCCAGTATACAATTTATAATGATTTTTCAAAGTTAATGGTCAGAATCTGGACATCAGGGTTTTTGGCAAATGGACAGTGTTGTTTTCTTAAAAAACCTGACGCTTTCTCATAAAGAATTGGACAATGAGATTATTTTTCCTTGAAAGAGGACTTAAAGAGCTTTAAGTAGAATTTTGAATCACCCCAATTGGATTTTTGTAGAATAAGTTATGAATTTTTGAAGTTGGGCCAGAAAAACTGGATTTTTACCCGATGAACAGTGAAAATCCGAAAATTAGCGTTTTTATGGTAAAAAGTGAGCCCAAGACCATCCAATGTGGTCAAAAATGATTTTGAAAAGGAACCTAAGTCAATATTATAGTAAGGTGTGACACTTGGTATGGTAAAGTGAGCAGAGGCATTATCGTCTTCAAGCGATTAGCGAGAAGTTTTGTGAGGATTTTGTAAATTGTAGTGCAGCGACTGATTGGTCGAAATTCCTTCAAGACTTGAGGCTGGTCGACTTTCGGAACTAACACAATCAGTGATCGATTGAAGCTACTGTTCAGATTTCCTCCAGCAAACACTTCATTAATCTCTTTGTATATGAGATCTCCCACAGTTTCCCATTGAGATTGGAAAAACATGGCATGGAGCCCATCAACTCCTGGTGCTTTAAGTGGCCGCATGTCAAAGAGGGCTCTTCACACTTCTGCTTTCGTAATTGCACTGCTCAGGTTGGAGATTAATTCACTAGAGATGGGTAAGAAGGAACCTGGATACTTGAAAGGCGTTAACGGGATACTCTCGACTGAGTAAAGTTGCTTGTAATAATTAGCTGCCATCTCACTTAGTTCTTTTTGGTCTGCAATCTAGTTTCCCTCAGTGTTTCGAAGCATCTGAATGCGGTTACGCCTTCTCCGGATAAGTGCCTTGGTATGGTAGTAGCGTGTATTCTGGTCACTGTCTTTTATCCACTGACTACGGGACTTTTGTAGCCATAGTAGTTCCTCTTGGAGGCATATATTTTCATGATCACGGAGAAGTGTGCGTTCCAGTTCTAGGAGGGGTGTCGCTTGAGGGTTATTCTCAAGGGCACACTGGATACCATTAAGCCTGGCTCTGATCTTTCTCTTTTGTTGGCCTAGATTGCCAAAGACGTCCCTATTCCATTCCTGGGCTTTTCTTGTGAATGTTTCAATGTTTTCTGCAAGACCTAGGTTATTATTCCATGTGTTTGCAACAAAAGGCCGAAAATCCGGATGCAGATTCCAAGAGGCTAAGTGATCGACCTTGGCAGGTTTAATGAGCACAGGCCAGTGATCGCTCTGGATTCTGGGAAGGTGCATGACATTGGCACTAGGCTGCATAGCGATCCATGCATCATTCCCCAAGGCTCTGTCCAGTCTGACTAATAAGTTCCCACGTTGCCAGGTGAATTTGGGCCCAAAGAAGCCCAAATCAATTAGTCCTGTTGCATTGATGAAGTTACGGAAGGAACCACAGCCAGGACTTGCGCTTCTTATACCCCCGCGTCGTTCAGCTGTTGAGATGGTAGCATTGAAATCGCCCGCAAGGAGCCATGGTTCTGTAATATGCTTGGCCAGAGTTATTAGATCTTTCCATAGGAGTTCCCTCAATGTTGGGTTTGGGCTTCCATAAATTGCAGTAAAGAGGGCGGTAGAGCTGCCATCTGCATCACTAACAGACATGTGTATGTATTGCCTGTGGTTTCTAATAATCTGCAATGCAACTTCTTCCTTCCAAAGGATCCATATCCCCCCGGAGAAACCTATTGCTTCTACTCTGTGTGAATTTGGGTAGCCAATTCTTTTGATAACTTGATCGGCTTTAGCACCCGAAATCCTCGGTTCAACAAGCACAACCACATCTAGCCTATACCCTTGCAAAAGAGAGTGCAGAGCAACCAAATAACTTCTTTAAATTATAAACAAACTGTAACTTTATCTAATTTCATAAAATTCTCAATTTATAATTTTCCAAGCCTTCAAAAATTATTTTGAAAATATGTCTTCAACTTATTCAATATTTAAACCGATTGAAACTTTACTAATATATTAAATAACTCAAATAAATTATTTAACTTAGATTTAATCAGTAAAAACATACTATATGTCCAAATAACAAATTTTTCAACTAAAATCTCAATTTAAAATTCTCAAAACAGTCATTGAGTAAATATAAACCGATTAAAATTCCTTAATAATGTATCTTTAAATTTATACGGTTATATATTGTCAAAACTCTATATCTACACCATACCTAAATAGTAAAATTTTCTCTAAACATGATAATAAAACTAATAATATAAAGCTCTAAATATATAAAAATATTCAAAAAGAAAATATGATAAAAAGAAGTAGTTTTGTGTATCTAAATGATCCCCAAAACTTGTCAGGTACTCTACAACTTAGCTTTTTCTCTCTTTTCCCCTCTACTTCTCACTCTCTTTTCTCTTCCTTCGCTCTCTCTTCCTCTTCCGTCTCCTCTCCCCCTCTTTTATCCTATTTTCTTTCACCATCTAACTACCCCATCCCCCATTTTTTCCTTCTTCAATTTAATGCCACCCCCTTATTTCTTCCTTCAATTAGTACTTGCTCCCCTTGTTTTCTTTGTTCTTGACTAACTACCCAGCCTTTCCACTAAAGTCGGTGGAAAGCCGGGTTTTTTTTAAAAATATATATAATAAAATATTATTTAACTTAATTTAATACTCTTTTTCTTTTTTTTTAAAATTTTTTTTTTTTGCGTTACACATATCCTCTTGCCTTCAATCTCCTCCCCTTAGCAAATCTCATTCTCTTTTGATGCCAAACCTACTGGTAACACAATAGAGCATCACACATTATTATTCAACTTATCATAATAACCCTTAATCATTTTTACTTGATTTTTGGGCTATTATTTCTAGCTTTAATTCCTAAATTCCCTTGGGTTATTTCTACATAATTTTTCAGGTAGAATCCAAATATCAACTTAGATTTATAAAAATCCAATTCTTCCCCAATGAAACAAGCTTAGCCGAATTATAGGGATTAATTTCCAAAATTTTCATTTTTAATTTTAATACATCCAAGCTTCCTTCTTTTGTGTTTTCCTTCACCATTTCATCATTTAAACATATTGTTGTTAGATTTAAAGGTTTTGATGATAACAAAATGAGTTTTTAGTTTCTCTGCATAATTATTGATTTAATTGATCAAGTGTTCGATCTTTAGTTAGTCAAACTTATATCAGATAACTGTTAGTTCATTTTGAATGGTTAAAAATTAGAGATTATTGAAATCAGAGGAGGAATAATTATGTTAAAAATCAAACAAAAGGGGGGACTTAAGTAGTTTAAGGTTAAGTGTTTATGTTCAAGCTTGAATGGTTGTTAATATAGCTTGTAATTACACTTGAATTGACAGGTTTTTGGGAGAAGAATCAAGGAGAACATTTACCCCTTAAGGAGACCGAATTATATCAAGCGTAAGAGTTAGCATTGAATCTATAATTTGATTGTTTTTCTTGCCTGCTTAATGTGTTTATGTTGATTGTTTTATATTAATTGAGTTATGCTATGGAATAGGTGATTTTATGATGCTTGATATGCTTTGGCCAAATGCATAATGATATGTCAAAAGTATTATATGCTTGTTTAAATTCATGACATAAAGCATGACATGTGACTTGAGGATGTCTTGAAATATTGTGACATAATATATTGTGCAAAGCTTAATTAACATGAGAATTATGATTCATTATCATTGAAATTTCTATGAAATTTCATTCCTTCCTATGTTAAATTATGCACCAAATAGGGAATGGATCAAGCATGGACAAGGGCAAGAAGATAGTATTGGGCTGACAAGATCATATGATTTTTATGATAATATGTTATTATTATGTTGTAATTTGAGGAATTTTAATATAATGTTATAATGAGCCTTGGATAATGCTGACGTATACCTATGTATATATGATGTGCATTATTGTTGTGAATATTGGTTTGGCATGGCTGAATGGTATGGCATGAAAAAGTGGAAAGATAATTCAAGAAATTATGAGTTAAGGGATAAATATACCCTAAACAGGTTCAATTTTGGGACACAGAAAATAATGAGCAAATGAATGAATTTGGGCCTAAGATTCTACAAACTTGCAGATCTCATTTTTAGCATAAATCAAGTGGTAGATCATTAAATTTGGAGTTTTGTACTAAGAGTTATATCCTTCCAAAGTTGGGCTAAAATACTAAAAAATTGAAAAATGACCAAATGAACAGTGCAATTTTACGAATTTTTTGGCTCTGTTTCACGATGATATGGTTCCTGTGAGTATTTTTCCCTTAAAGAATGTACTGCAAGCTTTCCATAGAGCTTAGAACCATCTTGTCTTAATTTTTCTACAATTAGTCATGAATTTCTAGATTTTGCAAAAAATTCAGTGAAGAGTGAATAGTAACCCGAGACCAACTTTTTAAATATTGAATTCTCTTACCCTTAAGCCTTAGAAAATGGTTCCAAATAGCTCTATTTGTAATATAATGTGGTATAAAAGGAGATGTGACACATTAGAAGCATCAAATTAAATTGAATCCAACTCTAACCCCTATTTCTCTTATTGGCCGAATTGATAGTCAAGTTCAAGGGGTTGGATTTTCTTTCTAGAACTCAATCATAACCAATCAATTCCTACACTTTTCAAGTGTCTAATCTATGTTTCAATCCCTCAGTTATTTTCTTCTAAATTTTTAAAAATTTTGGCAGCATTTCTCTATAGGAAGATGGCCATCCAAACCACATAGAAATGCCATAAAAACAATCCCACCTCAAAGCACAAGATGATATAAGCTTACTTCGACAATTCCTTAAGCTTGTGTGTATTTTCTCTCACTAGAGTTTGTCTTTTCTCTCTTTAAAATCAAGAGTAATGAAGTCTCCCCCTAGCTCTCCTCTCTTGGCCGAAATTCATGCGTAACAGGGGGTATTTATAGCAATTTTCTTGACTTTTTACCCTTGAATTTCAACAAAACTACAAGGGTTAGGTGGATAAATCCTAGCCCTTGAAAATTCTTCCAAAAATAATAGAAAATAAATTAAAAATAGGTGGACAAATCTTGTGCTTCATGAATGTGGTCTTGCCATATGTCCACATGATGTCATGGTGATAATGTCATAAGCTTATATCATGCCAAGAATAATAAGCCTAATCTTGGTTAACTTCCTTAATCACCATAACTAACTACCTTCTAGAAAACTATTTTATTTTTTATTTTTCATCTCAGTGCACCATTAATCTTCTCTTAGTGTAGGAAAGTTTCATGATTTTTTTCAGAATTTATTTTACTCTAGAATCCTCTAAATTTTATTTCCAACAAAATCGGCATTCTACTAATAATAATTCCACTTTAAATATTATTAAGCTAACCTCCTCATCATTTAAAGTTAGGAGCAATTTTATAAATTAAGATAATCCTTTAAGAAAATTTTTCATATTTTTTTTCAAAATTATTAAGGCCTCTAGGTACTTTAAATAATTAATTTTTATTACTATTACTTAGCGTAACCAAAAATTCCTAAAAATATAAAAAACTCTATATTAATTTATTTTCCTTTCAATAATTTCTTTGGAGCCTCAAACACTACTCCTTGACCCTTAATTCTATTTTATATGATTTTTTGAGAATTTTTGGGAATTTCTAACCTGACTTCTCAATCAGCTCTTTCTTTAATTGATAGTTAAAAAATATCAATCCGGCCACTATCCAGTTTCAATTCAAAACTTGTATGAACTATGTCCCCTCCGCACTAATTGGGCCTTGGTCTATTCTATTTGAAAGAGTGTCAGGTTTTTGTTAAAGTTACCTCTGTCCATTTGGCAAAAATCCTTTTTGTAGGTTCTGAACATTAACTTTGAAAAATCATTAAAAATCATGTAGTTGACCATTTTTAACTTGCTACCTATCAATTTGAAGCTCACGACGTCAACTCTAAGCATACTAAATTTCATGCAGAAATTCATTTGGTAACTTAATAAAACATGACTCTAAACTAACGTCCTGCTTAGGGATTACAACACCAACCATTGATATTTTTACATAACCAAAAACAAATGTTTCCTCATGGCTCATCATCATATTAATCCTTGGATTTGTAGCCTCCCTTTTGATGATTCAGTCCTTAAAATATTAGGTTACATATGGGTGATGAGATTTCAATGAAATCCCAGTAGCAAGATTAATTAACCAAAACATTAATATGCATCAATTACAAGCATTCCAACCTTTTGCTATTAATAGGGAACTACTTTACCTCATACATGTAGCACTTTAACGTGCAATAGCCAAGGCACATAAAGCAAGGAGTATAGCTATACAATCATCATCATCATCATCATTTAGCTCAACCATATAATAGCATATGAAATTGCATAGCAATCAATGCAACATCTTGTTCTCCTTTAATTTCTTGCTTCTACAAATGCCAAACCCTAAAATGAAAATCCACAAAAAGGGCAGCAAGAATCATTAACCATTCCACATAAAAATCAACAACATAACTCAAGGACAACCTTTGTCCCTTAAAGCTTCCACCTTTGTTCTTTAAATTTTAGAGTTTGTTTCCTTAAACCCTAAAAATTTCCTCTTGACCTTTTCCTACATGATTTTTCATGTAGATTCTAAATATCTACTTAGATTTAACAAAATAAAACTTCCTCTTCCAGTTTCAGCTTGGCCGAACCATTAGGGTTCAAAATCCAAAAATTGCAACTTTGATTCTATGGCTTCCAACACTTGTTCTTTAGGTTTACCCTACACTATTTTCCATTTTGAACACAATAGAAGCCTCAAAACTTTGAAAAAAAAATCCTAAGGTTTAGTTTTGGTCTTGGATGAACCATACCTCTTGGAGTTCAACCATGAAAAACTTTTCAAAACAACACTAAACCACTTCAAACGACCTTGATTCATAGTATCCTAACTATGTTTAACAACAAAACCTCCTTCCCTACACTATACCCATTTTGGCCAGCAACAAGAAGGGACAAGAAGTGATTTTTCCAACCATACAAATCAATAAAACAAAGCAAGGAACATCTTAGAACAACTTACCAAGCTTAGATCTTAGTTGGAAGATCAAATATGCTTGCTTTTGCTTGATCCCTTCACAAAATCACTCTTGCTCTCTCTCCTTTCCCTCTAGGCCGAAATGAAGTCTGATTATGGGGGAGGAAAAGCTCAATTAAGGCACCAAAATATCCCAACCACCATCATAAATGAGTTGCCAAGTTTCACCCTCCTACTTAGTCTTGAAACCTCTCTCTTAATTAAGTAAATTATAATGTAATTAAATTTCAAAGTCAAGATCATCTCCACTTAATCCTTGACACTTGGAAAGCTTTAATTACCATCTATTAGAGGCTTGACAAGTGGCAACTTGTGGGCCAAGTAAAGTGTAAGACTCTAGTCTTCACTTTATCGGTACACTTTTACTCCGGGTTTAACTTCTTTTCTATAATTACAGTGCTTTGGCCTCTGTAATTATTTTCTGTCAGATCCATACTCTATTCTCCTTATTTTTATCTTCCCAAATTGCCCTCTTTGTCTCAAATTTAATTTCCTAATAATTAAATAAAAGGAAAAACTAATTTCCTTCTCTTTAGTGATTTTTCCTATTTTCAAAGGAACTGGGAAAAATCTTGGATACTTGATGGTCTTCTTTTAATTCCATAATCTCTTATAATTCCTTGGGATATCATAGGAATTTTCTTGGGATTTTATTCTCCTTCCAAATATTTATTTGGAATTTTCCAAATAAAAGACCTTAAACTAGCTTAAATCACCCTTAAATTCCTTTATAATTTCTCTAAGGGCAATTTGGTTATAAAACCAATTTTATAATCCCATATAATTCTCAAAGAATATTGCCCTTATTTTTTTCTTAATTTTTTGAGGCTTAGAAATATTTTTCTATAATTATTCTTAACCAATTTTTCTTAATTAGTCAAACTTTTTATAATTGGCTTGGAAAACTATAATAATTATTTTCCACCAAAATTCTTCTATTTCTCCTTGTCATTTTTGACCCTTAATTATTTAGGAATATCCCTATTCCTAAATGCCATATTGCTGGATGTGACATCAATCATATTCATAAAGTGACAGTTCATCAACCTTTGATTAAGAATTAAAACAAGTTCTAAAGAGATATAAAATTAAGCGAATACTCACAGGTAAGAGAATTCAAAGCCAAATAACCTTCCAACATGGTTATCATCTCAAGTGGTCATACTCGAGATTCAAAAACACATAGTACTAATTTCAAAGCATAAAATCACTCACTTGAAGTTGAAAGCATTAACGAGAGAATTAACTAAACCCAACTATAATTTAAAAAACATAGATGATTTTCTAAGAACATAGGTAGGACTTTGAATTTTAAATTTTCAAAACAAGGTAGTGAGAAAACTCTAAGTTGGAAAGAGTTGTTGATGTAAGAGGGTTGAAATTATAACAGTGAAATTGCAAAGCAAAAAGAAAAGAAAGAAGGTAAGTAAATTTTTTTTCCAAAAAACTACAACTTGCTGTGGTGAAAATAGATCCTTGCCGTGGCAAAATGTACTTAAGAGCAAAAAGGTTAACCATTTGAAAGACTTCACCACGGAAAAAGCTAAGAGTTGGCCGCCACAAATGGAGGTAGAGACATGTAAATAAAATATAGAATGCAATTTTAAACCCCATGCAGCAAACATCAAAACTAAGATCGAAAAGGTTCAAGTATACAAAATTTGCCCCGTCCAAATGCAACTAAGAAGCAAAAAGTGATACAAAGGATATATGTTGTTAAAATCAAACACACAAACCCCTTCCCCACACTTGAACTAGACATTATCCTCAATGTAAAAATAGTATAACATTGACTAATCACTTAGTGAATCGAAAGTTGTGAAGTCTAATTTGAATTGGAGCATAACACATCAAATCCATAACGAAAGAGAAGGAAGTGATTAAGTCAAAAAGTAAAGAGTAGAGGTAATGGAAAGAAAAAGATTATGGAGGTCAACCACAATTAGCACAAAGATAACAACTAAAAACCAGGCCATCAGTAGCCTTGGAATAATTCAAGTTTAATCTAAAACCAAACCAAAACAATCTAGAGAAAACAACAACAAAAAGTTAACAAAAGTATCCAGCAGACACAACTAACACAAAAACTAAAGATTAAAAGAAAAGAAAAAGAAAATATCATAAAAATAAGAGAATCAGCTCTGCATGTCTGAGTACTAGCCTTAGCCCTGGAGGCTTCAGCTATAGAAGTACCTGCCCCAAATGTCCCAATTGCGCTAGATGGCTCTTCCTCATTAGAAGAAAGTTAAAAGCTTAGCTTCTCAGCAATCAATGCATCCATCTTCTAATGGTATCGTCGATCTTTATCATATAGTATGTCTCTATCCTCTTGGTGCTTCATCTCCCTAAAGAGCTGAAGTCCCAGCTGATAGATATCCTTGGTTAGCCCATCAATATCATTAGCAAGTGTTTCAAGTGTGATAGGCTCTTGGGCTTCCTGTGTAACATCTCAAATTTTGGCTCATAGATACAATTAATAGCACAAGGAAAGGATGATTACTAAGTCCAATGCAACGAAAGTCCTGGAGATCCATCAGAAGGAAAAAAAGATTTTCCAAGGGCAAATGTGTAAAACAATAGTGTTCGGGGACTAAAGAATGATGAATTGGAAACAACTAAGGGCTAGAGGTTATGCCAGAAACTTGCAAGAGATGGTTCTGAAGGTTAGGCCTAAGGAGGGACCAAATTGCAAAGAAAAGATTCCTAGGCCAAGTAGGGACCTAATTGTAAATAATAAAAGTTCTGGTCGGCTAATGCTCAGAGTTAGTGAAAAGGGCCCAGATGACTTAGAAAAATTCCAGAAAAATGGGAATAGGATCCCAGAGCTGATATAAGGCTAGAAATGACGGAAATGCTCTGAAGTCATTCCAAGGTTTTAGACAATTTGAGATAGTAACTTAAATTAAATTATTTAAGTTATGAGACGGCCTCAAATAATCAGGAAAGACTGGGGAACAGTAGTTGAGGAATTTACATAGATTGTAAAATTAATTCCGTCCTTACAAACTGACAAGGTTAGCTTTAATTAAATTTAAAGCCTATTTATACCTATCCGGGAAAAGTCAAGATAGCTGTCTACAGTCTGACTTTTAACATAAGAAAAATTAGAGGAATTCCCTTTGTTGAAAGGAAAAGAATGAAACCTGGAGACATATCGACGGAATTATGAGCCAGTAGAAAAGAATTTGGCAAAACCGACTCTGATTAAATATTATTTAATTAATTATGTCACTGAGGAGAGAGAGATGGGATATTCCTTTCTCTATAAGTATACCTTAAGAAGATTAAATTAAGAGTTAATGGAAGATACATTGGCAATGCTCAGAAACCCAGAAGGGAGCCGGACTGACAATGTCGGGTTCCTTGAGGGTCAAAATGGGAGATTTATGAAAAATTATCAAAAATTCCCTAAAAATAGAAAAATGGTAAATTAGGGGTTTTTGAGTTATATATGATGTTTTGGGGGTGAAAATAACCCAAAATAAATTATTATGACATTTCTCAAAAATAGTGATTTTTGAAGAAAATAGTAAAAATTGAAGAAATATAATTATTTTAATTATATAAGGGCCTCAATAATTCAAGAAAAAATATGGGTAAGTTCCTTGGGAATATATGTGAATTTATAAAATTGTTCCCAAGCACTGGAAGTGAAGGAAATAATTTATGGGGAATTTACTTCTGAAATTTTATCAGTAAAAGCCCGATTTCGGAGAAAATGTGAAATAAATAGTTAGAGATTATGAAAAATCCCCAAACTTTCCAGATAATAATTTTATATTAAATTTGGATTTTTCATGGAAATAAATGAATTTTTGGAGGCCGCGAGCTATTTTTCCTAATAATGGCCTAAAAGGAGAAAATTGGGTAAAAGATTACGGTTGGGATTGAACTAGATTAATCTCATTGCTTCCTAACCAGAATTGGGGCACTTAGTTAGCCCAAAGAATCAGAGGATTTCGTGCTCTCTAAGCCCATGCACATGGTCAAGTTGGTTGGATAAGGTTTAATCATGACTTTGCAAAATATCTCAAGTAAGCTGTGAAATAAGCTTGCATATGTGGCTGATTGTTTCCCTTCCAGTTGGTCCAAAATTTTGAAGATATTTTAGGCAGAAAAATGCTGATTAATAGGAGAGAGATAAGGCAGCACATGTGGCAAATTTACTGGAGAAGAAACAAAGATCAATGGCTAGGATTAAATCGGAACCGACTGCTAGGATTTGTTCTAGCTTTCTATAAATACCCCTTCCCACCCCTCCATTTCGTCCAAGCACCTTGAACCCATGGGGAAGTTCTTGGAAAATGGTGTCTAGAGAGAGAAAGAAGAGGGAGAAAGAAAGGCCAAGTGATCCCAAGCCAGATCAAGCTCTAAAACAAGGTACGAGTGCCGTTTTTGATGTAGTTTCTACCTCCCTTGTTATTTTTAAGCCTGGTAGTTGGTTTGATTGGATTTTTTATGATTGAAATCCTATGGGGAGATGCTGCACGAAATTTATTGGAATAGGAGAAGATGATATGGATGTTAAAGGCATGTTTAAAGGCTTGGAAACAACAAGAATCAAGTGGTTCTGTGTTGATTTTGCAAGAAATCCAACATTCCCTTAGTTTGTGATTTTGTTTAGCCTTGACTGCTCTGAATGGTTAGGATTGAATTTTGATTTTTTTGAGCTTGGAAATGGATTCTACATATAAAATTATGTAGGGATAGTATGTGGAAATAATTTTAGGAAGGTTGAAATTGAAACTCAAAAGTTAGAGTTCAAGTATGTTCAAGAAAGAATCAAGTAGAGATAAGTTGATAACTTGATTCTAATAATCATTTTGCATCATGTATTGATGTGTTTAGAATCTTGGAACATCCAAGAGGATGTTTAATGGTATTGACCGAAAATCCATAGGGTTGGAAAGACAAGAGAATCAAAGGAAAAGCAAGAGGAAAGCTATGTTACAAGGTAGTGAACTTACCTATATTGTGTACTTGATATGTATGCTTGCATGATGTGGTTATGTTGCCATGATGTGACTAAGCAATGATGAAATGTTTGAAAAGTTATGTTTGCAAGTTTATGTTATGCTTTGCCTTGGCAATATGTTATGAAAGCATGAAATGCTTTAGCTTACTTTCCACGGCATTCATGTGTTAATGTTATAACATGTCATCTATATGCATTATGTCTTGCATGCTTACGGGTAGTGTTTGCTACTGAGATTCCCCTGAATCTCACCCCTCCCTAACAACTATTTTGGTCAATCAAAGGTGGGCAATAATGGCATGAGAGGTGAAAGAGAGCCTTAGTTATCGTTCGCTTAGAGGTTCTCACTCAAAAATTTATCCAAGCTATGCAGTAATGCAAACTCGGGTCGTTCTCTTTTGGGAGCCTTAGTTAGATATCTAGTTAGAATAATGCTATGCAGAGTAATGAAAAAGGGGGGTTTTTGGGGTTTTTAACAATTAATGAAATGCCAAAACTAAATGCAATTAATTCAAATCTAAGTTACTATGTTTTTGGATTTTTCTAAGATAGTGGTAATGTAGTGGAAGTTAATGATATGTAATCTCTTGAATACAGCTTTGAAGCAATCATAGTTCAAAATAATTTTGGGAGTAGAGATCACCAAGTTTTCTAAATGAAAAACCTTAAAGAACTCTTTAAGTCTAGGATCTTAATCAATGGCACCCATCTCATAAGATCCTATTAAGCTCACTTAGTGTGTGTACTAAGATTAATTAATGCACTTGGTTTAATGCAAACCTAGATTAACTCAACAATCAAACAATACCATGCAAGAAGGAGAGTATCAAAAGAGTTGCATAGAAACATACATGTAACCACATGTATTGAAGCTCAAATTCAACACTAACTAATCCAATACACAAAATAATCATCCAGAATTGATTACAACCATAATCAAAATAGTTCAGCCCAAATTTACAAATCCTAAGACCTAAAGTTCATAAATAAAGAACTAGAACTTATGGATGAAGCTAACTCTCCTTTGAAGCTCTTGGAACTCATGCTTCTTCCACCATATTCAAGAGTTGAGAAGCTTAGCTCGTCATAACTCTTGAATCAACTCCAACTAGGTATTGTTCTTCAGCCATGGCAGCAGCATATGGAAGAAATGGAAATGGGATTAGGGTTTCTGAGGTGGAGATGAGAGAAGAAGATGAAAGAGACGTAGGTGCAGGCTGAATAGTGATAGTCTCATCTCATCATACCCAAAATAGGGTTTCTAACCCGAAACTTGCGTGCATGGGTCGGTTCTTGGGGTTAGGCAAGTCAAAATTTCCCGAAATGGTCGGGTTTGAGATTTGCTGATTCGAGAGGTTCGCCGCGGCGAAACATGGCAGAGAGCGTCGCTTCAACAGATGAGTTTCGCCGCGGCGAACTGAGGCAGAGGGTCCTTTCCTGCTTCTTTTGCTTTGAGTTCTTCAATTCTGGCCCCAATCTTTAGTGTCCTACAATGGAAAGCAACAAATTGAAGTATCAATTGTCCTAGAAATTAATTGAATACAATTAATAACCAATTATGACAATTTTACCCTAAAAAAGATATTAACTCAATGTAAAGACTCTTAATCTAAATTAAGCACAATTATCATTGAAAAGGGCCAGAAAATACCACAAAATCATGGATAAGGTAATGAAAAGATAATAATATCTTGAGCTCAATCAAGAGGCAAGGAGAAGAAAGTGGAGAATTATTGATGTTAATGAATGATGTTATTATTCAATATGTAATTCTCCTATTATGTAATTTATGTTATGGATGCCAATGATGCCATGTATTTAATTACAATATTTATGGGATGAATAGAAATGTATAAGGATCGTTGGGAAAGTGTAAACCCAATTTATATATACCAAAGAAATATAAAGAATTAAAGTAAACAGAGGTTAAGGGATAAAACGTAGGTCATGGAGTAGTGAGTTTGTAGCTCCAGTTTGACCTATCAAATGAATGTGTTAAGCCACAAAATCTAGCAAATTCATAGTACACATCCCAAGCTTTAAAATGAGAGGTAGATCGCCTCAATTGGATGTGTACACAAAGAGATATGATTTTTATGGAATTAGTTATAAATTTTTGAAATTGGGCTTATAATCTGGAATTTGAACAGTGAATAGTAACTCAAATAATTATATTGAAATTTTAAATCTACGAGCTTGTGTCATGACCTGCTTAAACCATAACGCTTACTAATGTATACTCTAAGGGGGGGTTAAAGGTAGGATATTTCATCCTGATCCTCTAGGTTACCCTCATCTTCTGGTGCATTGGTGGCTCGGGCTTAGCTAGCATCAACTACTAGTGGTAGGGGTTATAGAGGGCCAAGGGTGGGTTGTTTGAGGTGGTCGTACTTGAAAAGGGGTGCAGGTTCAAAAAAACTATCATTGTGAAGCTCAGGTATGTTGGCTTTACAGAAGAAATCAGTAATGAGGTGGGAAAAAATAAGGTTGCTAGTGAGTTTGGGTGTGTGGATAGCATCATAACTGCCAAATAGATCAAATCAGCTATATCAACTGGTTAGGTAGTCATGAGAAGATAGATTAGTAGGGCTTGGCATTTTGGGACATTTTGGAGGTGAGAGGTAAAGATGTTGTTATAGACCAAATGCAACTAGACTCAGGCCTTAGGTTTAAAGGTAGAGTGCTTGAGATAGATTTTAGTGTTGTGGGGTTGGTGCCAGATAGCTTGGTTACCATAGAGGGTCTCAATGATGGCATCTGCATGGTAATGGTCTATTAGTTTTGTGTATCGGCAATGGCGAACTAGTAAGAGCAATAGTGACAGCGGATATTGGATAGAGAGAAGGCCTAAGGGTCATGTACATTTCAAAAATAGATGGCCATGCTATCATGGTACTTGGCATAGGTATAGAAGTGGTGAACACAAACGTCATTGTCTTAGGCACGTTGTTCGATCAACCCAGTGAGTTGAGATGCCTCAACTTGCTCCATAAAGGGGGCTCTAAGGGTCTTAGGAAAAGGGTGTTCCTTGAGTAAAGCCAAAGACCCACTTAGGCATATATATGTTCAAAAGTGCCTACCTCATCAGATTTACTTAGGGGATCGGGATTCTTTGTGTGGGGTATCATTCCTGCAAACAGACAATTACACACATAAGATTAAACACAAACAAAATAGAATAGACACTACCTACTGAAAAATAAAAACACAAAATCCTAAGAGGAAAAAAAGTGGCTAAATAATGATTCAAAGGTTTTCAACTAAAAAGAAAATTCACAATCTATAAGTAAAAAGCTGAAATAGAACAAGGTACAATGAATCATTGATTAGCCTAATGGTTACGTAACCATCAGAAACAAAAGAAAACTACCCTAAATAGAAATCACCTAACTATCCAACCCTAATCAACGACATCAAAACCAAAATAAACAAAGAAAAGAATGGAAAAAGAAAGAAGCACACCAACCTGAACAGAGAAGTAAAAATGAAATACAGAGGAGATGGGCACAGACGGTTAATGGCAGAAAGGGAAGCAGGTGAATTGGAGAAAAATGGAGGGAAAGGGATGGATGTGAGGAGAGAAGAGGAGGGTAGTGACTGGTTGTGGGTTGGAAGATGAAAAGCAGAAGAAGAGGGAGAGGGTCATGAGAATCAGAAGAAAATGGCGATAGAATAGAGGGGATAAAGGGGTTAAAGTAGGTTTGGGAAAAAAGACAAAAACAGGTTATTAGAATAGGAATAGGCAAGGCAGAACGAAGGGCAAAATAGTGAAATCACAAGAAAAATTAAGGACAAAAAGGGTAAGAGGTGCACAGAATCTCACTTTACTATGGTTAACAGGGATCCATACCGTGGCGACGTGTGCTTGAAAGGAAAGAAACCAGAAAATAGCAGGCTTTACCACAAGGGACAGAAGTTCTTGCCATAGCATAGTGTACCCAGAGGAAATCCTTCTAAGACTGAGGGAAGTCACTGCGGCAAATATACATTCATGCTATGGCAAAGTAGTCTTGAGAGGATTCCTCTTAGAAACAAAGGGACGTCGTTGTGGTATACCAAAATGTATGTTGTGGCAAAAGGGTCTTGAGACTGAAAGGAAAACAAGACAATAACTCAAAATAAGAGGAAAAACAAAGACACCACACAAAAAAAGAGACAAGTTTGATATTTAAGCATCCTTGATGCAAAAGGAAGAACCAAAAGGTAAGCATTAAGCACAACAACTATAAGGGGTATGCTTAAGCTACTACAAAAATTAAAGAAAGCTACTAAACTACTGGAGAGGTCCCTCCTCCATACTTACAGCAAATAGTTATATGTACAAATCATTTCACCAGTAAAACAAACATATGAAAAGTAAAGTGTGAAGGGAACAGGACACCCTAGCCTTGAGGTGGCTTATGGTCTTTATGGTAGAGCTTGAGCAGGTGGGCATTCACTTTAAGTGTTCTTATAGTAGCTTTCTCGAGCAGCTCTACCACACCAAAGTTATAAACTCTGGTAATAAGGTACAGATCATCCAGGTTGTCTTAAGCTTCCTAGGTTTGAATTTGACTCTTGCCTGGAACAATAGAACCTTGTCTCCCATTTTGAAGTGTTTCTAGAGGATGTTTTAGTTATGGATTGTCTTGGTCTATTGTTTATAGATTTATGAGTTTTAATAGGACTCTAGATATATTTTCTTAAGTTCTTACAACTGTAGGAGGTGTTCCAAACCAGCTTCTTCCATGTCTATGTTGCATGTCTTCACTACCCAGTAAGCTTTATGTTCCAAGCTGATCAAAAGATAACACACTTTGCCATAAATGAGCCGATAAGGGGATATGAAAATAGGTGTTTTTGAGGCAGTTTGGTAAGCCCACTGATAAACCTTATCGCTAGGTAATCAAAGTTTTACTAGGGAAATGCAGCAAGTGAGGCACTACCTAGGTCATTCTTCTCAAGGAGCCTTAAGTTGTATTTCAATTTTTAACAATTCACTTTTAATTATCAATTTACCAAGATGAAAGCTTGAGTTTCAGAAAACAGAAATTGAAACAAGAAACAGATCTAATGAAAGGTAAAATGAAAAAGAAGATTCAGATAAGAGATAGTAGTTCCCCTAGCAATTTATCCAACCTTCCTTGTTCAATCTTATAATTTGGAGTCTCTTAATGTCAATTAAATGGATAGATTCAGCTACTGCTCAAATCTCTCTTAACACAGATCAGAAACAACTTATCTTACTAGATTCATTATCTTGATCTGTGAGAAGGAAAATCAATTGACAAGAAAACTTGAGAAGCAAGTTGCAATTCTCTAAGAATGACCACAACTGTGAATCATCAATATATTCAACCAAAATTCAGATTTATAGAACAACAGCCCAAGTAAAACGAATTAGATTTACAAATCAACAGAGAATCCTCTATTCAACTGAATTAAAGGACACAACTCACATCTGAATGTTCAATCAGATCTAAATTCCAAGAAACATAAATCTAATCATCCAACCTTCATTCTAACCATAATTGTTCAACTGAAACAAATGAACCTTAGAATAGAAAGTAGAAACTAGATCTGAATGACTCCCTGTTCAGCTCTATGAACTCAGATCAGCTTCATTGCTAGAAGAACTTGGAAATTCAGCTACTCATACTCTTGATTAGGGTAGAAACAACAAGAATTGATGAAAGATCCATGGTTGATCGGTGAAAATTGATGAATTTGGACGAAAATGGAAGAGAGAAATGAGAGAGGGCGGAGAGAGCAAGAAGATTGTGTCTAGAGGGAGAATGAGGAACTAAAAATCTGATCTCCCGTTGAAGCGCGCGACTCTGCATTTAAATCTGGAAATTTTCATCATCCGCCGCGGCGCCTCTGTTCATCCGCCGCGGCGCCTGGCCTGTACGGTGTCGTTTTGATTAATGATCCTGAGCTTCATGAAAACTTCCGTCCGCCGTGGCGCCTTCGTCCATCCGTCGCGGCACCTTTTACCGAGAGTCCCATTGGAAATCCGCCGTGACGCCTCAGACAAAACTAAACTCCTGAAATTCACACCAAAGCAGGGATCAAAAGTACACACAAATAAAATCATATAAAAACAGGTAAAAACACTTGCAAAACCTCACAATTCTTCTCACCAACTCTTATGCACAATGGATGCTAATTATGCCCAAAGTATGCAAATATAGATGGCAAAAGCATGAGTTTAGGGCTAGAAATGTATGCAAATAATGAGACTTATCACCCACAATACATCATCTAACCGAAGACTCCAATCCTTGTGACTCGGCTTTACTATCTTCTCCAAGATTTACTTGAGTTGGTTAGATACTTTTACTTGGCTATCTTTTTGAGGGTGATATGGGGTGGAATTCTTGTGAGTGACACCATATTTGGTAAACAATTTAGAAATAACCTTGTCACAGAAATGGGAACCCATATCGCTCACTATTGTACGTGATACTCCAAATCGACCAAAGATGTTAGACTTTAGGAATTTGGAAACCATGAGTATGTCATTGATATTTCTCTATATTTCATTAATTCTAGCATGGTTTTATGGAATTATATGTTTAATTCTAGAATTAATTGTGATAAAATAATAATAATTGCTGGAAGGAGTGTTTTGTAATTTCATATGAATTTAGGTCTAGAAATTAAAGAAACAAACATTTAAGGACTTAGTTGTAAAAGTGAGTAGAAGGACTTTTTGTCATAGGTAGCATGGCGAGTTCTAACAAGTGCCATGACGGATTTGGTTTAACAGGAGCTCATCATTACTAATTCAAATGTCACTATTTTGGCTGTGCATCGCAGCGGATAAGCAAAGGAGCTACAGTGGATGACAGAAATTTGTAGATTCAAACCAGTAGACGCGTGAACCAGAGCTGGAGGTAAGGGATAGAATCAGGTCTTGGAGCTCTAGGATTAGAGAACTTAGATCCTAATCTAATTTCATTTAAGAGGCATTAATAACAAGAGGGGGAACCAATTCAGGATTAGTAGGCAAGCATCTATCTTTATCTTTATCTTCGATCTTCTCTCTATTCCGGATTGGCCAGAATCACTCTACATCAAAAAAGCTTTCATGCTGCTAGGGAATCTATGATTTCCAGTGTAGAGCTTCTCTTCTCCATGTCCAGCTAAATCCTATTGATTTCTAGGGGCTATGATAAAGCCAGAGCTATGCATTACAGGGAGTTTTATAGCTTAGATTTGGAATTTGATACTTTATAATTTGTGTTGTCAAGTACATGTATTTAGATTCCAACTCTTCATTCTTCTGTTACTTTGCGGGAGCAAGATTGGTTAGTTGAGTCCAGAGGTTATCTTCATGATTTAGAGTAGCATTGGTTGAATTCTTGATTAGGTTTAATTATGGATTCTTTTATTGTGATTGTTTCTTGAGAAATAGAGGTTGCTATTTCTTTTAGAAGTGGCTGGATTTGAATTAATCATTCTTCTTCTACAAAGTAAATACACTTAGCAAGGTTTATAGAACTCAATTTCACATTAAGTGAAGTGATTAAGGTAGATTCATAGTCCCTAGGAAGCGTCCATTTTATTGATTTAGATTTTAAATCATCCTTTGTTCTAAAGTCTTGAATTTTTGTTTAGTAGCATTTGATTAAAGTTCTAGAAAATGATTTCATTTCAATTGCCAATACATTCACCTAGATTCTATCTTAATTTATGACTGAATCACTTAATAACACTATTAGACACCTGAGCTCTTTCAGATCAACCTCTTATTGGA
The DNA here is from genome assembly GCF_004799145.2 of Neltuma alba. Taxonomy (NCBI): domain Eukaryota; kingdom Viridiplantae; phylum Streptophyta; class Magnoliopsida; order Fabales; family Fabaceae; genus Neltuma; species Neltuma alba. The sequence goes on from NW_021636847.1 coordinate 168,002, forward strand.
AGCCATATTTCTGCATTTCTTAGAGTATTAAATTTGGTTTTGAGTGACATAAGATCAAATTTTTGGCGCCATTGCTGGGGAGCTCTGTCGAAGTATTTTAGTTACATTTAGGATAGAATTAGGTAGTTTGCGTTTGTTTTCATTTAAGTTCTGTTATAGTACCCATTATTACTTTATTTGCTGTATTATTTGATCTATAAGTGTTATATAACTCCATAGACTCGGTTTTCTATGAGCTTAAGTCCTTTGAAGTAGTGTACTTTGTTATATTTTTGGTGTTGTCATTAAACGAAGTGTTTGGTTAACATTTTGAACAAATTTTCTAGTTATCATTGGTTTGCTGCATAATTACATTATTTTGAGAATTTGGTTCAGTGATTGTTGGCTAATCATACTTGGGTTTCATTGTGTGACTCGCTCATTGCTTCAACTTAGAGGTATTCCTGCTCCAAACTTTGTCCTAATTGCTCTATAACTATTTCTCTTGAGTATTTTCAGGTTTCAGGGCAGCTGAGTTGTAGCTCAGTACTAGTTTTGGTCATCTACCATGGATGTTAGGGCCTATTTGCACATTCGCTGTAGCGCCTTGAGAAAACTGTTGCAGCGTCTCACCTATTGTGGTCTTGGTGTAAAGTACCACAGTGCCTTGTGGAATCTGCCACAGTGCCTTACTCTGTTTTGTTCTCAGTGACTCTCGGTCAAAGAGGCAGTGATGCCTCACGCTAAAGGCCACTGTGCTTGCATCTGAATCACATTTCTGTTGTTTAATTTTAATTCTTCTACTTAGTTTTAGTGCATGTGATTTGACCAATTTCCAATGCCCTGGGAATCAAGATCACAAATTAACCAAGGATTGCATTATAATGGCACAACCTCAGGTCATTTCACTCATGGAGCCTTAATTGAAACCTAATAGCCAAGTGTCTAAGAAAACTTATAAAATTGGGATTGGTTGTTGAAAATCATATTAGGACAAATAGAAAGAATAATGCAAATGAAATACTTATTTTTGGGGTTTTTGTTATGAAAACAATACAAAGGAATGATTTGGATTAAAGGGATTCAATAAAAATGACTTTGGCAATGGTATAGAGCTATCCTTACTCTTTTAAAATAATTAGGAGTTTAAAACCATCAAGTTTGAATTAAAACCCTAAATGATCATTTCGGTCTAATACTTGAATTAGTGAAAACCACATTGGTCAAAATAAATCAACAGCTTTTCAAAACACTGTTATGAAAACCACTTAGTGTGTAAATGAAAGAGATGATGCAATGCTTTCTCTTAGTAACTGATCAGCACACAAGAGTCAATGGCAGTCAATCAACTAACAATAATCATTACAATCAATTAAAAGCCAAAGGTAAAAAGATAAAGTCATGTATAAATCAGAAACACATTACATCATTCGGTTAAGATACAAACAAATCAATCAGAAGGAAAAACTAATCAGTTATCCAAGATGGTAATATAGCATTAAACCCTAAATCTAGAAGTTCAAATACATATAACCACAAAGATTGAAATAAGAAACTCCCTAGTGCAATCTATGAGCCCAAGTTTGCATCCCCATCACCAAAGATCCCCAACTTCAGCCACTTATAGATTCAATCTTCCTCTAATTGGTTCAGTACTCTTGACAGCCATGGATGATGAAATGGGTATGGAAAGGTGGTGTGGAGATGAAATGGTGAAGAATAATCGGTGCAGAATTAAGAGATTGATGGTGGAATGATGTAAAAATGAATTTTTGGATGAAGAAGGTGAAGAGTTGAGAGGAACTGATGAAAGCTAAATCTAGATAGAGTCTCACTGCTGATTACATAGATTTTTATGCATTTAACCTAATTTGGAAGCCCTTAATGTTAGCTAACTGAAACTCTAGATTTTGTTGTCCGAACACTTCACCACAACCAAACAAATACTTCACTACGATGAAGTGTTAGAGAGGTGCTATTGATAGTTTGAAGGCTTTATCGTGGTGAAGCCATATCTGTGCTGCGGCGATGGTGTCTAGTGAAGGCGACTTGCTCAAGTTCTTCTCTTGGCCTGGATTTCTGCATCCTTCTTCACTTTATGCTCCCTATGATGCTTTTTAAGCTCTTTGACTCCTTCTTTGGTTCTCCAAATTCTTTCATTTACCTGCAACATCAATATAACTTCTCATAGTATCTAGCTCTTCATGATCCGAGGTAAATAAAAATCAGCTAAAAGTCAATAAAAACACTTTAAAAAGCACGTATTAAATCGAAAAGGATAGTGATAAGAATTGGCTCAAAGAGAGACTAGAAGTGTGTGAAAACACTTCAAAAACCTTAGAAATGACTCAAGAAAGAGTGTAAAAATATAGTCAAATCAGCATGACCATGGACAAAACATTTTATCCATTGGATAAGGAGATAAATAAAACATGTAGGCTATTGAAAAAGAATAAAAATTTGGACACAAGCACAAGCATACACCCTCACTTATCTTCTTCATCTAGTATTAGTGAATCAACTAAACTTATACCTGATTCTGAATTTGATTTGGGTCAATTTTGTGATAATCATTTTGTAATGGAAGGATAGGAGAATCAAGCTCTTAATAAAGTCAAAATAATGGTCCAAACAGAGTCAATAATAATCTAAATGATGCAAGCTATAGACCTCTACAAAGTCCCACTAATAGGCAACACTAAGATGGGTAAGAAGTTGAGAATATGTAATACCATGTCCCTAGGAATCCTGATGATGATAATAGGAGTATTAGGTATAAGAATGGCTGATCACCCAAGAGGGGGTGAATTGGGTGTTAATTAAAATCAAAAACTTTTCACAATATAATGAAATTCATAATAAATTCTGAGTATAAAAATAATGAATTGACATAAGCATAATCACAGTAGTAAAATGGTTTAGCTAGAAATATAAAGAGGTAAGGTAAGAGAAGATGCAAACTGTGATTTATCTTGGTTCGTTCCTCATTGACCTACATCCAGTCTCTAGGCTCCCCCTGAGATTTTCAATCTACTATCTCCCTCAAGTTTAACACGAGTACTTGAGAACCACTACAATCACAAGTTTGATCTGGGCACTTGTGATGCCACTTACAATCCTTAGACTAACCAGTCTATTCAACAACAACCTCACACTGAGGTAAATACTCCCTCTTACACACTGTAAGAATACAATCTGATAATGATAATGAAGATTGAATATTTCTTCTCTCAAAGAAGTGATAGATGACTTTTAAGCATGTTTGGGAAACTCTCCTCTCTATCTTACGAATACATATGTTATAGTCTTTGAAGTACAGAGAAAGGGAGTTTTCTCTTGGAGCTCTAAATGAGAATATGATGATTCAGCATTTTAGCATTTGATGTTGTAAGCTCAGACTTCTTTTTTTTATATTTTGAATGCTCTTTTATTTATAGATGATGTTGGGTACTTGACCGTTGAGCATTTTCTTCCCGTTTGGCTTGAAGAATATGACCGTTGAAACTAGCCATTGGAAGCTTTTGACAAAAGTTGATTCTTCACATCATAAATTTATTGTGGCTCTTTACCTAAAATAATCTTCCTCAAATCAAGTGATAAGTATCTGATAATCTTAGAAACAATAAGTTGGAAAACCTAGAATCAATCATCAGATATTCAGATATGCAGAAAGTAAAATGAACTTACTTGACCGATGTCTTGATCGATAAAGCTTTGATCGATTAAGTTATCAACTAATTATCTAAAGAAAAGATATAGTAGATATATACAATTACTAAATAGATTATGGATCATATGATGATTGAACAAATGATCGATAAATGATAAAGCATGAACACAGTGAACTCTACATGAAATATGCAAGGTTAATCCCTTTCAAGTTTTGTTTACCTTTGTGTCTTTTCAATAGAGAGTTATGTGTTAAAGGAAGGCTGAAAAAAGATTGAAGATAAAGATTTAAAAGAATCTGAAGATCATCGTGAACACTTGTTACAAAATGAACTGGTTCAATGATCGAAAAGGTGATAAAACTGTTTGATTGATCAGGTTATCGATATAGCTAAGTATGAGAGAAATAGATTTTTGAAGAGCGTTGATCAAATACTTTATCGATAAACGGATGACAGAAAATTTGATCGATAAAATGAAGTTTAACAAAGATATTCATAAAGAGCATAAATCCTAAGATGATCGAGTAAGTGATCGATTAAAGATTAGTCGATTAAGTGATTGATAAAATGTCATTGAAATCTGTTTTTGGAAAAGACCAAGAAAGACTTTGATCAATCATGTTATGTGAAAACAGAAGATTCAGAGATTTGAATGATTGATCATTTTATCGATAAATGAGTGATCAATTAGGTGATCTGAAAATGGCTTAAAACAAGTAAGTGCAGTAAAGGTGATAATGATCGATCATTTGATTGAAAAATAATTGATCGATCAATTGATCGATTAAAGACCTTGAACAATGTCATCCATTAAATGATAGCTTATCAATAAACCAATTATTGATTAAATGATTGATAATTTACTGCAAAATCTTACACTTAAACAATTCCATCAGTGATCAAATATCTGATCGATTAACCTTTAATCGATAATGTTATCAATTACTTATGCTTTCATATTTTCAAAGATAGATTATAGCTTGAGCACCTTAGAAATGTATGTGAAGATATAAGAGAAGAATTGAAGAGATAGTACTAGGAACTCGATAAAGTGATCGAGTATGTAGTTGCTTGATCATCAACTCGAACATCAGTTTACTTGATAACTGCTTCGAGTAACATCTGATAATGGCTTTTCATTTCTTCATTTCTTCTAGTGCTTTTACTCAATAGCATGTTTGAGTAGCATGTTGCTCGAGAACTTAATCAGTCAATATAGAACTTCTGGTCTTTGCCTCAATAAATTCGAATTCTGATTCAAGCAAAATGAAGGTCAACTTTGAGTGATCATAAATCTTCCAATTCAACTCCAAATTTTACAAATGACCCATCTGAATAAAGATCGTTGAGTCTACTTTCTAATACAACAAGAACCATCCTAAAATTCATTGTAATTGAAAGTTTATCTTCATCAAAGTGACTAAAGGTTGGAATAAAGCTGTTAAAACCAACTGTAATGTTTCAAGCAACATATCTCCCTCATATGAAAACTCTTTGAAGTTGATTTTGGTGTGCATAAATCGTGTTCTGAGTCTAGTTTCATATAAATTAGTTTTCACCTCAAACGGATTTGTGGTTTAAGAGATATTAGAGAAATACCGAACCTATATCAAGCTAATCGAAGAACAGAGCATAATAGAGTTTGTGTTTTATCGATAAATTGATCGATAAATGCCCTTGAAAATCACCTCTAAAGCTTATTTTCAATATTTATATAAAGGGTGACTCAATATATGATGATATAACTTCTAGTTTGTGCATTTTAGCTTCTAATTGAGCTATACAAGCTTCTAATTAAGCATAGCAACTTTCAATATCAAATCTATGAACTTGAATCTTGATATTTCTATTTGATCTTGCAAGTTCTTCTTTTCTCAATCTCTCTTCTTCTTCTTCCTCTTGATCATTTTTCATAACTCAAAGTTTAACATAATAACTCCTTTCTTTTCGTGAAGAAACTACACAAGATATTAAGTACAATAGTTAGTCAAAGTATGAGACAAATAATTTATGCAAACTTTTTGCTGTATTATTTGACATCATCAAAACTAATCATATCTAACATTCTCCCCCTTTTTGATGATGGCATATCCTTTATGAAAAATATGGATGAAATGAAATCAAATTAGATGCAACATATTTTTCATGCCTATCTCTCCCCCTATTTGATATAAGCAAAAAGTTTGAAGGATATTAAGCATGAGATAGCTCTCGTGTGAGGGATAATATATCATCCTTCTCTCTTAGTGTGATGCAAACCATGTAATGCATCAATATTCATAAATTATAAAAGAGAGGGTTTAGAAATGCTCATTTGAATTTGGCAAGTTGATAAATTGATCCATGAAGTCCATTGCCAGGCTTAATGCTCATTCGTATTGGCATGGTGATTATGCATTGACGGTTGATGCCAATAATCTTTCTATCTTCAATCACTTTCTCTTTTCTCCATATCTTGATTGCGCATTAAATTATCAATCCTCAAATTTGATAATTTTTCCTTGTAGTCCAGTGAGGAGTTTCTTTCATAGCATAAATTCTCCTATTATGAATTCAACAACTTCTTACTAGGAGAATAGTTAGTACAATCAAATATCAAATGTATACATAATCCTTTCTATAAATTGTTTTCGAATTGGATCATGAAAGGAAAATGTGAAAGCAACTCATCATCAAAACTAATCAATTGATAGTGAATTCAGATGAGTATAGCATTTTGACAAAGGAGATGAGCTTTTAAGATATAAGACACATATGAATGTGAAGTTCCCCTTTAATCAAAAATTGATGGGGTGGAGACTAAGTATGATTGAATAAGAATAGTAGAAACACAATGCATAGTTATAGATCATGTTATTGAAAAAGCAATTGATCAAATATGTTATGAATAAGTTTTTGTAGTGAGAAGTCATACCTATCTAAGTTGATCAATCATGTGATTGATTAATAGTTATTCAATTAATTAATCAATAATTCTTACCCATTTGACTGATTTGACTAAGGAGTTCTATTCTGCTGTTGATTGATAAATTGTTCAATAATTGGGTGATGGATCAGGTTATCCATAATTCTGCTCCCCATCATTTCTGGTCAGTTTCATATGCCTTGTTGATCGATGAGCTGATCCATAATTTGGTTTTATCAATCAGGTGATCGATAAAGTAAGGTGTCTTCAAGGCATGGTTATCGATGCCTTCATTGACTATACCCTAATTTGTTCACCTCTGTTTTTTAGCGTTTGAACAGAGCTTCTTACAAAACAAATTTCTATCTACTCCTGTACTTTAGTTAGTTTCCTAATCATCAAAACTTTAAATCTAAATACTCAAATTAACTTTAAATCTAAATACTCAAATTGAAGAAGTAATGTGATATTTCTTACAACTCATTAGGATTTACCATTACCAATTCTCTTTTGAAGTAACTGAACTTCTGCTGGTCGAGAGGCTTTGTGAAAATGTCTGCTATTTGATACTCAGTAGGAATGAATTTTATCTTCACATCTTTTTTTTGAACATGGTCCCGAATGAAGTGATGTCGAACATCAATATGCTTGGTTTGGGCATGATGAACTAGATTCTTAAACAGGCTAATTGTGCTTGTGTTGTCGCGCAGGATTGGGATTTTCTTCAACTTGATTCCCAAATCTTTTAATTATTGTTTTAATCATAAAATCTAAGCACAACAGCTGGCAGTAGCAATATATTTTGATTCTGTAGAAGATATGGCCACAGTGTTTTGTTTCTTACTAGACCACGAAACAAGATAGCCTCTTAGGAATTGGCATTGTCCACTAGTACTTTTTCTGTCTGTTTTGTATCCTGCATGATTAGTATCTGAGTATCCCATTAGATATTCTGCTCCTTTCTTTGGATACCATATTCCTAGATTTGGTGTTCCGACAAGGTATCTAAGGATTCTCTTGTCACTGATCGATGGCCAGACTGTCGCCTTCCGGATCGTCAAGAAAGAGAGTTGCACCAGATAAAATACAGTATAGGATGCAACCATCCATTCTTCTCGAGGAGCTTGTTATTGGAAATCCTAGTCTAAATTGGTTTTCAAAAACATTGTAAAAAGGGGGTTTTAGTTGTTTTAAAAGTGGTGCAACAAATGTAAAGTGCAGAAAGTTAACTATTTTTGATATTTTAAATGAATGAAGAAATGTTTTGGATTAAAAGGGGATTATGGTTGAACAGTCTCTTGATGATGGAAACTCAGCTATCACTGCTCTTTAGAATGATTGGGAGTTCTGGAAAACCTCTAAGTCTGAAGAAAACCCCAAGTAATCACTTGGGTCCAATGTCTTAATTAATGAAAACTCACTTTAATCAAAGTTAATTAACATCTCTTAAGACACTGCTGAAACGCACTTAGAGAGTAGATGAATGAATGATGCAAATGTCCTCTGAATGTCAATCAACAAACACAGAATACCAAGCATGCGGATTAACCACAATAATCACTGAAAATCAAACTGAACACAAGGATTCAAACCGAAATATTATATAGATTAATCAACATTAACATCATCCAATCCAAATACAATAGAATAGTCGAAACACCAGATTTACAATCATAAACCAAGTTTGATACAAGTGCAGAAAGTTCCTAAATCTAGAAATATTCAACACAGCATTAAACAAAGGTTTAGACTACAGAAAAAAAACCTTCCGAGTTAGATCATTGAGCTCAAGCTTCGTTCTCCATTACCAAGAGGCTAAGGGGTTTAGCCTCTCATGCCTTCAACCCAATCGTAATCGCTCCGGTAATAAACAGCCATGGTTAAAGCTAAAAATGAAGTTGGAGAAATGGATAAGAAGGGTGTTGGAATGGTTTGATCAATCCAAAAATTCAGAAAATGATGAAGAGATGAAGAAAAATGGAAGTTTTGGGTGTAGGATCAATGGAGACTTGAGAGGAAATAATGGTGGCTTAACCTTCTGCAAATCTGCAGAATGGAAGAGTCTCTTTTCGTGGTGGCTGCCCCTCTTAGGTATAGAAGCTCAGAAACCTATTCCAAAACGCATAGCTTCACTTAACGCACTCATGTCACAACTCAGGGGGGTCAGGTCGCGATCTGATAGGTTCCATGTCACGACCCCAGAAGACAGAGAGCTCTCATCTTGACTTGGGTCCAAAACGCGTAATTTCACTAAGAGGCATCCAGGTCGCGACCTAAGGAGTCCATGTCACGACTTGGGGAGGCAGACCACTACCAACTTTTGTGTTTTGGTCCTTGTAACATTTTGGCTCCATCCATGCTTCATCATGATTCTTGGGTCCTTCTCCAATTGCCTAAAAATCACAACAAAGATCTTTATAAAGACTAACTGATTACAGATCAAGGCAATTAAAATTTAGAAGAGCAAAATGACCCTTTTTACCCCTTAAACAGCAAAATGCAATGCATGACTCAATGTAATCAAATGGATATAAATGCACACATAACGAGGGTAAAATTGTTGCAAAACATTAGAAAACACTTGAGAAAACCATATAAAGATTGAGTTCTATCACTCTCCCACACTTGAACCTTTGTACTCCTGGGCAAAAGACTTGAATCATTCTAAGGAAAGTACAGCTACAATTAGAGAGACTAGCATGTCCAAAAGTGATCTCAAGAGCTAATATATCAACCTCTTTTTAGGAATACAAGAATGATAACATGAACAATGCCAAGTAATCATATACAAGGTGCAATTGACTCAAAATGCATGAACAACAGAGATTTGCTCATAAGGTATAAGTGTTTGAATTGCTATCTCTCCTCGTTGGGGTTCTTTTCTCTCAATTATCCAAGTAGCAAACATTCTACCATAAGCTTGTAATGACCCTAAAATCTCCATGTAAAGAATCAAGAGGACTTTTGGGGTTACAGTGATAGAAAGGCTAAATGGAATAGAAAACGGTGAAATCGAGTGTCAAGAATTAAAGAAATGTGAGTTAAATAATATCTATTTTTAGTCAAGGAAGTTCAGATCCCAACCTTCTATCACCAAAGGGATACTTTATTCAACTTTATTTTGCTGTGATAGCTTATGTATATATAAGGAGTGTTTCTTTACTTTTTTTCTTCTTTTTTTGTTTTTTTAAACTGAAATAAAAGTAAAATTCCCAATTAAGACCGATGAAGACCAAGAAATCCTAATTGCCGAGACATATTCAACTCAATTAACATCGTTGTTCAAAATACTCGAAATGGTAGACAAAATGAAGGAAGTGCAAGCTAAAAAAATGGTTAAGCAACGGATAAATGGTTATGGGTTATGTTTGGGCAGAAAGGTGTAGAAAAGAATGCCTCCATCATATTCAAAATCATAAATGCACATGTAATTTTGACCAAGAGCTAAAACAAGTTCTAGAGAATGTAAACCACATGAATAATCACTCAATATAGGAATCAAGGCTCAAGAATATCCTTCCAACAAGGGTTTCACATCTCAATTGCTCATACAAGAAGTTTCAATTAGTATGCACTAGTCACAAGGCATTAAGACACTTATCACAAAAGCAACCCATGAGATAAGGATTAAAAAGATCAAGATAATCACTTAAGAACATACTTGAATCCCAAAAGTGACTATAAAGTTTTCAGAAAAAATCATTTTCAAAATTCAGTATGCTTAAAAGTCCAAGGATGGCACGGTTTTCAAGAAAAACTATTTGATGCAATGAGGGTATATGAAAAAGGCAAAGGTTTACTTCAAAAAGATGCAACGGTAGCTTAAAAAGGTTCCTGCTATACTGCAATGCCAAAAAGCAAAGAGAAGGATAACGGTGCTCGGCAAAAGAGTCCAGGTCCCGACCTGAATACAATGAGGTCACGACCTGGGTACATAGAGGTGAAGGGAATTGAAAAACGCGCAACGGAAAACAAATTTAAAATTTCAATCCCTTGCCCGGATCTACCGATCGTGTTCAAGTCAAGTAGTAAGAAGCATTACCTTCGATGTTCGATTTCTTGGTGGCTCGGTGATTCCGCCGTTCAGGATGCCTCTGCTCGCCTCCTTTGTCGTTCGAAGTCGACAACTCCGGTCGGCTTCCTCTACCGATATCCACACGAATAGCTCTCCAGTCACGAACGACGTGCTAGCGTCTCTTTGTCCGTCTAGGGTTTTTCAAAGAATCCGTCCTCTTTCTCCAATTTTTTTGGCCGTCTCTTATCTGCAGATGTTTTCACTCTCTCACTCAAAACCCTAGCTCCTAATATCAAATATATAGGATGCTATAGGTATTATGAATGATATTTAATTTCGAAATTAATCCTAAATTAATTCCGAAATTAATACAATATCAAATATTGCCTAATCAGATAAGAGAACAATTAAATAAATATGGTTTATATTAAATCCGTCTCATAGATTTAATTCACCTATTTATTTAATTCAAAATAAAGATATGACGGAATTAATTTATATAGATTTAATTTATCCTTATAAATTAAATCTAACAATTAATATCTCTTATATTTATATAATATGTATATATATACGAATTTATATATATATACACGTCCACCCTATATTGTTCATTGAATCTGGATATATCTTAGATTCAATGAATCTGGACATCATAACTCGTGTTGGGTTATTTTGTGTGCGACCCTGTAGGCCCATATGAAGTTGGCAGTGGGCCATTAACTATAATGACTCACAAGTCGTAAGCGGTCTCTAGCAAGACATCACGACTACCCAAATCATATGAGGATCGTTGAACGATGTAACCTTTCATACAACCATATCACGTCCCTTTTGTCACACGACATTTTGGTCATGGATGAGGCATGGAGAACGTCATCCTCCTATTCATGACCGTTACTTTCTCGATCCTGAGTAGTCTGAGTATAGAAACGGAACTACCTTTCCATTATAGTATGGCCACACATTTCTCAGACTCACTCATCGAGGGGCCCAATAATGTCTCTCTACGAATGTGAGGGACAAATTCCATCTTGACCATTCACATTCCTCCGCATGAAAAACCACTAAGCCTGAACATAGTCTTTATGATCACTCGGTCAAAAGTGACTTTTGACTAGGTCAAAGCTGAGCGTTTCTCATGTAGGAATCCATGATGATCTCAGGTCAAAGGGCACAGTGACATGGTTCGTATATGAGAGAAGCTTATGACTTAACCCATGCAGCTCTCTCATGGTGGGTCGGTCCAACACCTTGTATTCTTACGTGTGCCTATGACTTTAATTTATATCTCTATATATCTTTAAAGTCATACTGGTCTTATTTCATCTCTGCTCCCACATAGATGACCGACCAGGGACATTTAGGATAAATCATGAGTTATCCAAGGATAGTCATCACAGTAAACATGCAAATATATGATAACGTAATTAATAAATTCATAAATCAACAATGTTCATAACATAATGATTGGTCCCTAGGGCACAATTTCCAACAAGAGGCACCAAGTCAGGAAAAGGGGATAAAGTCACAACCTGAGATCATATAGGTCGTGACCTGAAATCATAGAGAGCCCTCCCTAGCCAAAGTCACTCTTCAAGTCATGACCTGAAGCAGTGAGGTCGCGACTGAAGTCACAGAAACTACCAATGCAAAAAATTTTCAATCTATAGCCAACAATTAACAAGTAAAAACCCTTTCAGCAAGCATCAAATGATCCAATTCATAGCAATTCACCATCTATAATCAATTCAAAGCCAAATAATGATGGTGAAAGATTGGATTTTCGAAAAAAATTTTGTCAAAAATTTTGAAACAACCACAAAAATGATGCAACAAAGAGAAATGAATTTCTCCCCAACACTTAGACTTGACAGCGTCCTTACTGTCAACAGAAAAGGGAAAAAGAATTGCAGCAGCCACAAAAGAACAAAGTAAACCAACCATTCATTACAGAAAAGTTAACATACAAAGGAAATGCAGCTTTTGAGAACCGGGATTACATGACAGAGTAACAAACAAAAAAAAGAAAAGAAAAACATAGAAACAAAACAAAAAGCAAAAAAATTCTTCTAGCAGCAGAGGTTTCAATCGTCCTCCACTCTTCTTCTTCAGCCCCGACATCTTCTCCTGCTTGGACATTAGCTTCTCCCATTTTAGCATCAGTAGGAGCAGTAGCAGTAATACCAGAAGATTGCCCCATACCCTTACTAAAAAGCTAGTGGTAGGAATGGTGTTCTCCCAGAAAGCCCGTTCATACTCTCGGGGGAAGTTGACCTTCAGAGCCCTGACCATCTCCAACATCAGAGGATCTATAAACCTCTGTCTTCTGAAGTCGTGAGACATAGAGATAGCTTTGTATGCATCAAACTCCTCGGTTAGGTTTATCACTTGTTGACTGAGTTCAGTAATCTGATCACTCAAAGAGGCGAGGTTGAAACTAGAGCCACCCTCAGCTGCCTCTTCTTCTGGTTCTTCTCCAATCACCCTTTTTCCTCTCTTCCTTTCTTTATTAGATTTGGAGGCGACATAGCATCTGGTTGTGAGAGGGTCCAAGAGAGAGTCAGAGTGGAGCGTTGGTATCTCATGTGCTGCACACAGATCAGTAATCAAGTGCAAAAATACCATAAGAGTTCAAACATTGTTGATACAGCGATCAATCTGGTCTAAGGCAATAATGGGAATATCAACCAACTACATGGTCATTAAGAGATGTAGCAGAAGTGCACCCTCTTCAAAAACATTAGAAATGTGGGCCGATGGCATCACATTATAAACCATAAAGTTCAGCTAAATCCTGGCTTCATCATTCATGTGCTTGTACTTGAAAATTTTTTGCCCATTTTCCTTTATGGTCCACCTAACTTCCCCTGTCCCGATGGTTTAGAAGACCTCTACCCAGGGAACTTCAGTAAGTCTAATCTTCCATTACTAGTACTCACAAACAAGGACATTGGGCAACTTGTAGAACTTCTCAATAGCCTCCCAAGTTAAGAAACATTCACTGCCTCTGAAAGTGATCCCTCTATGTCCGTCCATACCAGAGCAAGTATAGAATTCTCTCACCAATGTCAAATTGGCCTTATTCCTCTTCTTCATAAGTTCTTCAAGGCCCTTTTATTTGGCAAGCTCATAAAAATGGTACTGCTGCGTTTGTGGAAATATCGCTCTTGAACTACGCCTTTGGCAAACAATTCCATGGCTTTCTTCCTTAGAAGTCTAGTCTCCTCACGAGGGCAAAGCTTCTTCTTTAAGCCTGAAAACTTAGGATTTTTTGTGCGAGTCATCTGGGCGCAAAGCAAATAACCAGCAAGACCAAAGTAAACACACAAAACAAACAAACTTAGAAAAAGAAACTAAAAACTACACTAAGCCTAAAACACAAGCACTCCCCCACATTAGGCCTACATTTACCCATTGCTAGACTCACTTAAGCAAAACAGTTGAAGATTTTGAACAGGGACATTTGCATTTTAAAACCATTAGGGAAATCATGAGAAAACCCAAGTATTCATAATTTTCAATTGCCCCAAAATCCATTTCTTGCTAACCCTTATTGTGTAAAGTCAAGATCCAAAGAAATTGTAGTTTTGAAACAGCAGAGGTAAATCAGGGGTTTAAAACATCCTCTGTGAGCTTAGGTCGTGACCGAAGAACAGTGAGGTCGCGACTTGAACAAACAAAGGGAATTTCAAATTCAGAAAGGTTTAAGGTCGTGACATGAAAACAGTGAGGTCACGACCTGAACCCAGAAAGTTTAGAAAATACAGCACGAACCAGTTTGCTCAAAACCAAATCTTTTTCAGAAAATACAGTCCCAAGCAGTCTGAAAATAAGTTAAACAATATTTTCAACATCCAGCAATACTCCACTCAACCAAAATCAAAGCCTTACCAAAAACAATAATATCTACCAACAAAAATGCAAAAAACTAAACCAGAAAGAACAGAAAAACTAAAAATGAAGAGGGAAGATTAAACAGACCTTGAGTGAGTAGAAGGATATAAGGATTGAATGCAAGGTGGAGATAGGATTGTTCACGAACTGCAGGAGGTGGATTTCACAGTGGAGGCACTCAGAAGTTGCAAAAATAGAAGAATAGAATAGTTGAACGTTTGGAGAAGGAGCAAACCATTACAAAGGGCTGAGTGGTTGCGACTTTGGAGGGAATTTGAAAAGCTTTGACTGTTGAAGGGTTCAACATGGGGAGTCACGACTTCAGGAAAGGAGCAGTCGTGGGAGGAGAGAGTTGAATGTGGGGGAAAGAATGTGGGAAATGAACTGAAGGGAGGGTTAAGTATTTTATAAAAGAAGGCCTAAGGTTTTTAAGTTTGGAATGAATAGAACTTGAATTCAGGGTAGGTTCAAGGGCAAAATGGTAGCTAGGGTGGAAATAAGTAGGGGTAAAGAGGTGAACACAAAGAAAAATGATGACTTTTCATGTTAGGTCACGACCTAATGTAAGTGAGGTTGCAACTTAACTAGAGAAAAGGGCTTTTAGGGTTTTAGAAAAGGCTCCAGGTCACGACTCAAAACAATCAAAGTTGCGACCTAAACTCACAAAGAGCCTCTACCCATTGTCTTCCCCAAGTCATGACCATACATAGTTAAGTCGCAACTTGAACACATAGAGAGCTCCCAACTCAGACTAACCTCCTAGGTTGCGACCTGAAAACAGTGAGGTTGCGACATGAGTGTACAGAGAGTCTCTGACACTCTAGACCCTGAAAAACTTGAAACCTAAGTCCCTAAACCAAAATTACTTACCAAATTGCCTACCATAACAACCTAACTCAGCAATTCATCATCAAATTCTTAACAATTCAAAACAAAACTCTAAAAATAAGTGATGGAAGATTGGGAAAAACTTTCAAAAGTTCAAATTTATTTATTTATTTATTTTTCAAAATTTTGGTAAATTTTAGTAAGAACTACCCATAACAAGGCATAACACAACAACCAAAACACAAAACCACTTTTAAAAACTGCTCCCCCACACACTTAAAGCAATGTCCACATTGCAGTACACAGTCACACCAAAGCACAAAGCCAAAACACAAAACAATGAAGGTGGAAGTTGTGAAGTTCAGTTCAAGACTGAAGCACAACACGTCACCCTTCTAGAGAGAGGAAAAGAGCTAAGCGCAAAGATGGGCAAAATCAAGAATGCGAAGAAGTGTGTGGTGGTGACAGAATAGAAGCACAATTACAATCATATCAAACACAAAGCCAAAGGAGATTATTGAAAACAAATATAGAACAAAATGAATTTAAAACTACTTCTACTGAGGACATCCCTTCCACAGTCTCCAAAATTCACAGCAAGATAATTTAAGCACAAGTAAATTCATGTGAATAGTAGAAGTAAAGGAAAAGGACGACCTGGCCTCAAGGAGGTGGTGCGGGCTCTTCGTAGAGCTTGAGGAGATGACTGTTGCACTGAAACATTTTACCTGTGGCCTCCTCCTTGAGCTCTATCATCCCGAAGTTATGCACTTTCATCACAATGTAGGGTCCATCCCAGCTCATCTTGAACTTACCCTTCTTAAATTTGAATCGAGCTTGATACCTCAACACCTTGTCACCCTCCTTAAACTTCTTTTTCAAGATGTTGGCATCATGGACAAGCTTGGTTTTCTGCTTGTAAATGTCTGAGCTATTGTAGGTGTCTAACCGTATTTCTTTAAGTTCTTGAATTTAAAGGAGTTGGTTTAGGCCAGCTTCCTCTAAATCGGTATTGCAGCTCTTAACCGCCCAATATGATCGATGCTCCAACTCCACCGAAATGTGGCAGGACTTACCATAGATGATCCGATACAGAGACATACCAATTGGGGTCTTGTGGGTAGTGCAGTAGGCCCACAATGCATCATCTAGTCACAAGCTCCAATCTCTGTTGGAGGGCTTGACAATCCGTTCCAAGATACATTTGATCTCTCGATCTTATACTTCAGCTAGACTATTGGTTTGAGGATGGTAAAGGGTGGGCATTTTGTAGGAAACCCCATATTTTGCCAACAAGTTATTAAGCAACTTGTTGTAGAAGTGGGTTCCCTGATCACTGATTAGCACTTTAGGTACCTAAATCTACTAAAGATGGTAGACTTCAGAAATTTAGAAACCGTAGGTGCATCATCTTTATGTGTGAGGATGGCTTCTACCCACCTAGAGAGGTAATCTACAGTTAGGAGAATGTAGGTATAACTGTGGAAAGGTGGAAAAGGGCCCATAAAATCTATCCCCCAAGCGTCGAAGATCTCAGAACAAAGTAGGTTCCTGTGGCATTTCATTCCTTCTACTAACCCCCCTAAACCATTGGCATTTATCACATGCCTTACAAAAAGTAAATGCGTCTCTAAATAAGGTGGGCCAGTAAAATCCTGCATCTAAAACCTTCCTAGCTGTTTTTGTAGTACTGAAGTGCCCTTCACACAAAGTATCATGGCAAGCCTCTAGAATGGCTTGAGCTTTACTTTTGGAATACACCGTCTAATCACTTGGTCAGAACATAACCTCCATAGGTACGGTGGATACCAAATATAATAGGAAGCTTCGCCTCCTAAGCTTTTGAGCATGAAAGATGATCAAGTGAGAAAAGATTAGACCAGTAGCAATATAGTTAACTAAGTGAGCAAACTATGGTTGAGAAGTAGACAATGCACATAGAGATTGGTCAGGGAATGAATCACAAATAATATAAGAATCGAGTACTCCCTTGGTTTCTAAAGGTAGTCTACTCAGGTGGTCTGCCACATAGTTGACATTTCCAGCTCTATCTTTCACTTCGATATCAAATTCTTGAAGCAATAACATCCACCTCAAGAGCCTCAGTTTCGATTGAGGTTTGTGGAAGAGGTATTTCACTGCTGCATGATCTATAAACGCAATCCATTTGGAATTTATTAGATATGGTCTAAACTTATCAAGTGCAAAAACAATTGTAAACAATTCCTTCTCAGTAGTGGTACAGTTTTTCTGAGTTACATCTAGAGTTTTATAGGCATAAGCAATCACTTTCGGGACAGAATTCTCTCTTTGACCCAACATTGCCCCCACACTCAAGTTCGAAGCATCACAAGAAATTTCAAAAGGCAAATCCTAGTTGGGAGAGGTCAAAATAGGAGGAGTAACTAACCTATTCCTCAATTCATCAAAAGCAAGCTCACATACATGGTCAAATTGAAAATCAACATCTTTTTGCAGCAATTTGGAAAGAGGTAAAGCGATTTTCTTGAAATCCTTAATAAACCTTCTATAGAACCCCACATGTCCTAAAAAGGACCTTAACTCTTTCAAGTTGGTAGGGTAAGGCAAAGAAGATATCACCTCTATCTTGGCTTTATCTACCTCAATTCTTTTTCAGAAATTAAATGTCCTAGCACAATGCCTTGGTTAACCATGAAATCGCATTTTTCATAATTCAAAACCAGCTTTTTCTCAATGTATCGTGCTAAGATTTGGTCAAGGATTTTCAAACAATCTTCAAAAAATTCCCATACACAGTAAAATCATCCATGAACACATCCATGTATTTTTCGATAAATTCAGCAAAAATAGATAGCATACAACGTTGGAATGTGCCAGGAGCATTGTAAAGACCAAAAGGCATTCTTTTGTAAGCATAGGTTCCAAAGGGACAAGTGAAGGTGGTCTTGTCTTGGTCTCTAGGGTCTATAGGAATTTGGAAATATCCAGAGTATCCATATAGGAAACAGTAATGACTCTTCCCTGCTAACTGTTCAAGCATTTGATCAATAAAAGGTAAGGGAAAATGGTCTTTCCTAGTGGCATCATTTAGCTTCCTATAATCAATACACACTCTCCATGAGTTTTGCATCCTAGATGGGATGTGTTCATTGTTCTCATTTTTAACTACTGTGATTCCACTCTTCTTTGGCACAATATGTACCGGTGACACCTATTTGCTATCAGAAATAGTGTATATGATTCTAGTGTAGGGAATTGATAAACGTGCAATGGAAAATAAACTTTAAAGATTTCAATCCCTTGCCCGGATCTACCGATTGTGTTTAAGTCAGGTAGTAAGAAGCATTACCTTCGATGTTCGATTTCTTGGTGGCTCGGTGATTCCGCCGTTCAGGATGCCTATGCTCGCCTCCTTTGTCGCTCGAAGTCGGCAACTCCGGTCGGCTTCCTCTACCGGTATCCACACGAACAGCTCTCCAGTCACGAACGGCGTGCTAGCGCCTCTTTGTTCGTCTAGGGTTTTTCAAAGAATCCGTCCTCCTTCTCTACTTTTGGTCGTCTCTTATCTGCAAGTGTTTTCACTCTCTCACTCAAAACCCTAGCTCCTAATATCAAATATATAGGATGCTATAGGTATTATGAATGATATTTAATTTTGAAATTAATCTTAAATTAATTCTAAAATTAATATAATATCAAATATTGCCTAATCAGATAAGAGAACAATTAAATAAATATGGTTTATATTAAATCCATCTCACAGATTTAATTCACCTATTTATTTAATTCAAAATAAAGATATGATGGAATTAATTTATCCTTATAAATTAAATCTAACAATTAATATCTCTTATATTTATATAATATGTATATATATACAAATTTATATATATATACGTCCACCCTATATTATTCATTGAATCTGGACATATCTTAGATTCAATGAATCTGGACATCATAACTCGTGTTGGGTTATTTTGTGTGCGACCCTGTAGGCCCATATGAAGTTGGCAGTGGGCCATTAACTATAATGACTCACAAGTCGTAAGCGGTCTCTAGCAAGACATCACGACTACCCAAATCATATGAGGATCGTTGAACGATGTAACCTTTCATACAACCATATCACATCCCTTTTGTCACACGACATTTTGGTCATGGATGAGGCATAGAGAACGTCATCCTCCTATTCGTGACCGTTACTTTCTCGATCCCTAAGTAGTCTGAGTATAGAAACGGAACTACCTTTCCATTATAGTATGGCCATACATTTCTCAAACTCACTCATCGAGGGGCCCAATAATGTCTCTCTACGAATGTGAGGGACAAATTCCATCTTGACCATTCACATTCCTCCGCATGAAAAACCACTAAGCCTGCATAGTCTTTATGATCACTCGGTCAAAAGTGACTTTTGACTAGGTCAAAGCTGAGCGTTTCTCATGTAGGAATCCATGATGATCTCAGGTCAAAGGGCACAGTGACATGGTTCGTATATGAGAGAAGCTTATGACTTAACCCATGCAGCTCTCTCATGGCAGGTCGGTCTAACACCTTGTATTCTTACGTGTGCCTATGACTTTGATTTATATCTCTATATATCTTCAAAGTCATACTGGTCTTATTTCATCTCTACTCCCACATAGATGACCGACCAGGGACATTTAGGATAAACCATGAGTTATCCAAGGATAGTCATCAGAGTAAACATGTAAATAATATGATAACATAATTAATAAATTCATAAATCAACAATGTTCATAGCACAATGATTGGCCCCTAGGGCACAATTTCTAACATCTAGCTCTCAGAAGTTTGTCTATTTCTTTCCTAACCACATCAGAAATTAAAGGATTCAATCTCCTCTGGCTTTGTTTAATTGGCTTGGAATCTTCGGGTAATAAAATTTTATGGGTATACATAGTGGAGTCTATTCCCTTAATGTCAGCTAATTGCCAACCCAAAGCCTCCCTATTTCTTCTAAGGACTCCCATTAAAGTAATTTCTTCATATTCAGTTAAAGAACTAGAAATAATGACAGGCAGTTTATTCTCAGGCTCAAGATAAGCATATTTGAGGTTGGGAGGTAAATCTTTCAATTCTAAAGTTGGGGGTTGAACAACAGAGGGAATTATAGTAGAAACATCAGTAAAGTTAGAGAAACTCCCCTTTTAAGACCCTTGTGAAATGCACTCGCCGGCTTCACTTGGATCCACTATGCTTGCTTCAACCTTATCGAATGTTACATCAAGCTCAAGTTGGTTTACAGCGGCAACAACCTTAGGTTGGGTTGCCCCCATACCAACATTATTGTTAGAAATTAGATCATTCAAAAATCGTAAGGTATGGGGTGTAATCTTGGAATGTGTATAAGTAGCAATTAAGTCAGAGAGGATTGGTCCTTCAACCAAAGTCCTTTAGACATGAGGTAGTAAAGCAATTGAAGTCTGAAGTTCAGGGGGTGCAACAGGGGACTCAGGTCACGACTTAATTTCACAGAGGTCACCCTCTGGGATTGCTTGGGTTGAAGTCGCGACTTGATGACCTTCAGGTCCCGACTTAATTTGATAGAGGCCACCTGGTCTGGGGTCGCGACTTGATAATACTCAGGTCGCGACTTAATGTCACAGAGGCTCATATCCTCGGATTTTACTCCACTCTCAGCACTCATCACTTCTTGAAAATCTACATCATTAATTAACGAACTCCTTCCAAGGCCAATATCAGTTGTAAACACGAAAATGGAATCAAATTTTGATGGAAAAGAAAATTCTTGAGAAATGGAAAGCATGCTATCAATTTCTAGAGAATTAATGCATGGCACCTCATCTCTGCAAGGACTGGAAAATGAATAAACAGAAGAGAGGGAATTGAAATATTCATTATATGCACTCAAAGATGAGTCGAGCTTATAAGATTCATGTGATGATGCAGTAGACGAATCAATCAATTTAGGTAAACTCATGTCATAACTATCATGCATATGCAGCTTATGCTCATCCCTAGCTTGCTCAACAGCTAAATCAATGGCATTTAAACCCATAAATGCAGAATTGTCAAAAGGATAACGCATGGCTTCATTCATATTAAAAGTTACAACATGGTCCCCTACCTCCATTGTTATATAGCTGTGTTTCATGCTTATGATAGTCTTAGAGGTTTGTAGGAAAGGTCTTCCCAAAATCAAAGTGCTCTCATTTGCAAGTTCATTCGACATATCTAAAACATAGAAATCAGTAGGGAATACTGGGTCCTTGACTTAAGCTAGAATGTCCTCAATTATGCCCTTAGGATACCTAATAGACCGATTTGCCAGTTGGAGCACTACATTTGTGTCTTTAATCCTATTAATCCCTAATGCCAAATAAACTGAACAAGGCATGACATTTATAGCAGCTCCTAAATCTAATAACGCTCCCTTGATGTGAACCTTTCCTATGGTATAAAGGATTGTGTAAGATCTAGGATCTTAACACTTAACAGGTAGTTTGGCTTTGAATAAGGACGACACATTAGCACTCACCTAAATTCTCTCAAGGGGCCTAAACCTTTGCTTATCGTTACACAGTTCCTTTAGTAATTTAAAGTATTTAGGATTCCCTCTAAAGAACTAAACTATTGGCACATTAATTTCCATCTTGTTAAACAATGAGTAAGCATCAGTAGCCAATTCAACATCAAACTTTTTCTTACCAGAGAAATAGGCTTTAGGAAAAGGAAGGTTTTTAGCCCATACCTCCTTACCTACTGGCTTAGAGGCTCCTTGGTTGCTGGTCTCTGGCTTGTCTTCCTTTTACTTGCCTTTGTGAGTCAAGCTCTCTACAAAGCTCTCATCTTCTAGCATAGCTTCTTGAGATGCTTCTTCTTGTGCTTGAGTTGACTTCTCTTCTGGTTCAGTGTGTGCTCTTGCCTTCATCATGAGCTCTTCTTCTTTGGAGCTCTCAAACTTGCTAAGCCTTATTGGGGAAAATGGGGGACTCTCTACCCCTTGTGCAGCATCATCTTGGTCTACCTTTTCACTTTCAAAGTGAACCTTTTTACCGCTTCTTAGAGTTATGGTGTTGAGGCCCTTTGGATTGATCACTATATTGGAGGGAATGCTGCCTCCGCTTTTGGCTTGCATGTCATTGACCGCATTAGATAATTGGGTCAAATGACTAGTGATATCAGTGTTCTTTAAAGTGAGTTCCTCTAGTTTCTTATGAACATCTGAGTTATCTTTCTGCATCCCTTGCAATATGGTGGTTATGGAGACAAACTTGTCATCACTTTCCTTTATTCGCCCCTCTATGTTTGTCATCTGAGCAGCCATGCTCTTTAAAAATTAAAAAGTGTCATCTCCTCTTGGCGATGGTTGAGATACCGTAGTCTGTTATGGAGTTGTCACCACTGCTCTTGAAGGATCTTGAAATGTGCTTGGGGAGGCCCCAGGATTGTGGAACTAATTGCCTTAGAACTGGTTTGGTCTATTTGCTCCCCTACCCCATTTGAAGTTTGGATGATCTCTCCAACTAGGGTTGTAGGTGTTTGAGTAGGGGTCCCTTTTCTGATATTGCCCCTCTCTTCCTTGGTACATGGCATTCACTTCTTCAACTGGCCCAGGGCAATTTGAGGTAGTATGCATCAGTGAATGACAAACTTCACAACTTATAGCTACTAGGGCAAGAGAGTGAGTTTTGTTAGAGCGAAGGCTTTCAACCGTATTTGCCAGTGTAGACATGTCTTGGGCTAGCTTTACCAAGAGGGGGTCTCTTTCAGATTTGGGGTCTCTTGAATCCCTTGAGCTCACATGTTGTCTATTAAGAGCAAAGGTCCTTATTAACTCCTATACAGCCCTTAGCTCCATATTTTCCATTGACCTATTTGCAGCAGCATCCAAAACTTGTGCATCATATGTTGACAACCCATTGTAGAAATATTGTACCAAGTGCTCCTCAAAAATCTGATGGTTAGGGCACTGGGTAAGCATCTCTTGAAATCTGCTCCAAAATTCAAAGAACGTCTCAAATGGCTCTTGCTTAGCTGTTGAAATTTCCTTGCGAGCGGCTGAAATCTTGGTGGAAGGGAAGTATTTATCCAAGAATGCTTTCTTCAAACTGGTCCATAACTCATAAGCATTGTCCACGTAGAGTGGCAGGTTCATGTACCATTCTTTAGCTTTGCCTTCCAAAGATAAGTGAAAGACCTTCCACATGGCATCATCAATACTGGCTCCTACTAGCTTCGTGGACAAGCACTGCATATAAAGAGTCTGAAGGTGCAAGCGTGGGTTTTCTCCTCTAAGACCATAGAACTTAGGCCATGAGTGAATCAATTGATCTTTAATTTCAAAATCTACATTGAAAGTAGGATAAGCACCAGGCATAGGTTCAAAGTTCCCATCAGATTGAGTTAGTTCCTTAATGGTTCTACCCCTAGGTTGTTCATTAATCCTATTCTGGCCATTATTTTCTCCTTGCCTCTTATTACCACCATTATTAGGTCTATTATGGTTACCATTCCCATTCCCACCGTTTGGACCATGAGGAGGCACTTCAGCCATAATTTCTTCTTCTACTTCCTCACTCTCACTAGATGACTAGGGTAGGTCTCGTAAAATAAGCAGGCTATGAGAGCCTGTATGTCTACCTCTCCTACCTCTACGTGCTCTAGGCATGCATGATTACTCAAGAATTCAAGCACAGATAGAGTTCAAGAAAGAGGTAGGTTCAAAACCGTGTATTTATCAAGTGTATAGTTTAAAATTTAGGCAAACTCAATGATTTCAAATAATGCTCAGTGAGTTTGAGGTGAATGAAGTGCTATACACTCTCAAAGTATGTGCAAAAAGAAAAGTTATGCAAAAAGAGTAAGTATGGACACTCAGAAAAATTTTCAGTGGAAAACTAGATCAGGTCGTGACTTCAAAGAACATAAAGCAACCCTAAAAGGAGATGGAGTTGAGGTCGCGACTTGCAAAATTCCAGGTCATGACTTAAATAGACCAAGAGCAACACTTGATAACAGTAGGCTGAGGTCACGACAAGCCACAAGTCAGGTTACGACTCCAAATATATATATGAGGTCACGACGCAAAGTCACAGAGAGCTATTCTAGCAAAATCTTTGAAAAAAAATCACTAAGTACTTAAACCAGATGCTGAACAACTATGCACAGAGTTTAAAATTTCAAGCAATTGGCTAAAACACTGAGGATCAAGCTAGAATAAAAATGCAAAATGCTATGCAAGAATGCAAATGCAAATGCAAATGTATAGAAAAACAAGATATTTGGTTCTATTTCTCAAAATTTTTGATGCTATGAAATGCAAAATTTAAGTTCAAAAACTAAAACTCTACGAGAATCGACCCAAATCACAATGGTGAGAAAAACCAATTACTAGGGAACCAAGTTAATGGCTCCTTGGCAATGGTGCCATTGATCGATAGCTGGACTGTTGTCACACCTTACTAATATATTGACTTAGGTTCCTTTTAAAATCATTTTAGACCACATTGGATGGTCTTGGGCTCACTTTTTACCATAAAAACGCTAAATTTCGGATTTTTACTGTTCATCAGGTAAAAATCCAGTTTTTCTGGCTCAACTTCAAAAATTCATAACTTATTCTATAAAAATCAAATTGGGGTGATTCAAAATTCTAATTAAAGCTCTTTGAGTCCTATTTAAAGGAAAAATAATCTCATTGTCCAATTCCTTATGAGAAAGCGTCAGGTTTTTGAAAAAGCAACACTGTCTATTTGCCAAAAACCCTGATTTCCAAATTCTGACCATTAACTTTGAAAAATCATTTTAAATCGTATAATGGGCCATTTTTAACATATTAGATATAAAATTGAAGCTCAAGATGTTATCTTTTATCATACCAAATTTCATGATTAAACGCCTTTGGGAGCATAGTCAAAAAGTCACGTGAACCAGTCAGTGTCAGTGTGCTTCCAGCACTGTAAGTTTAATATTTACATAACCAAAATGAGCTCACGAATTTTTGTGGCTAAACCCCACAAATTAGCCTTCAATCTACAGCTTTTCCTTGGAGGATTCAGTCCCTAAAATGTTACATTATTTTTAGGGGATGAGATTTTTGAAAATCCCAGTAGCAAATTAACCAACTATAGTACCAAGCAAGCATCATCATTGTGCATGATCATATTAACTACTATTAGTGAACTAACATGCTTATCATTTGGCAAACTCAAACATGCAAAGGCCAAAGCAAGATACTACATAGAGCAGCCACATAACAATCAAGAAAGCTCAACCACAATAATAGCAATTAACCATACAATAATCAATAATGCTAGTTAGTGGTGGTAGCTAGGTTTAACTTACTACCTTGCTCCAAAAGTCTTAGCTTTTCTTCCTTCTCCTCTTTCCCTTGACAAATATCAAACTCTAACCATGTAATCCATCAAAAAGGACAGCCATAATCATTACCCAACCATGAAAAAGCAAGAACATAAATCAAAATGATTCTTGAACCATAAAGCTCCCTCATTTGTTCACTATATGTAAATTTGATTCTCTTTAACCCTAAAAATCACTTCTTGACTTATTCCTACATGGATTTTCATGTAGATTCCAAAAATGGGCTTAGATTTATGAAAATAAAATTACTTCTTCCAGCCACAACCTGACCAAACCACTAGAGGCTTTAAAACCAAAAATCACAACTTTGCTTTTAAGCTTCCAACACTTTTTCCTTTTAGTTTACCCACATTCCTCATTTTAAGCATCATGGAAGCCTTAAAACAATGAAAAACTCATCCTAGGGTTCAATTCCTCACTTGGCCGAAATGATCACTCAAGAAAACAACCATGAAAAATGCTTTAAAACAACCTATAGTTACTTGCAAGCACTAGGATCTAACTTGTGTTGTTGTGTCTTAGCAAGTGTGATGATCAAAACTTCTTTCCCCTTTTTATTAATCAGTTTGGTCAACATTAAGAGAGGGAAGAGACAGATTTTTAACCATAAAAAGGAAAGAAAACAAAGTAAGAACACCTCTAGAACCAAGATCTAACCTTGAAACCTTGCTTGGATCATCAAAGGTGCTCCCTTTTTTCTTGTTTTCTCTCAAACTCTCTCTTTTCTCTCCCTTTTCCTCCTTGCCCGAATTGAGCATCTGAAATTAGGGGAGAGAAGAGCTTGATTAATGCTTCAAAATATCCCAACCACCTTCTTTAATGATAGTCCAAGTGTCATTACCCTACTAAATCTTGATTCCTCTCTCATAATTAACAAAATTCCAAATGAAATTAATTACTAAAGTCAAAATCCTCTCCATTTATGGAATGACACTTGGCTAATTCAAATCTTCTCCTTCAAGAGCTTGACACATGGCTCAATAGGATCCCTTGGATTTGCAAGACACCAATCTTGCTTTATCAGTATACTTTAGGCTCTGAGTTTAACTTCTTTTCTATAATTACAGTAGCTTAACCTCTGTAATTATTTTCTGTCAGATCCTTAATTTAATCTCCTCATTTTTATCTTTCCTAATTGCCCTCTTTGTCTCAAAATTAAGTTCCTAATAATTAAATATAAAGGAAAATTAATTTCCTTTTCTTTAGGGAATTTTCCACTTTTCACATTTATTTGGAAAAATCTTGACACTTGAGGGTCTTTATTTAATTCCATAATCTCATATAATTCCTTGGGATCTCATATGAATTTTCTTGAAATTTTATTCCCCTTAATTTATTTGTTTGGAATTTTCCAAATAAAATCCCTTAATTAGCCTAAATCACCCTTAAATTCTCTTATAATTTCTCTAAGGGTAATTTGGTCATAAAAACAACTTTATAATTTCATATAACTCTCAAAGGATATTATCCTCATTTTTTCTTAATTTTCCAAAGCTTGAAAATATTTTTCCTTATTTAAATTTTGACCAATTTTCCTTAATTAGTCAATTTCCTATAATTGGCTTGGAAAAATTACTGTAATTATTTTCCACCAAAATCCTTTGACTTTTCCTTATCATCTTTAATCCTCAATAATTTGAGAATATTTCTTATCTCTAATTACCATAATGCTGGATGTGACAACTGTCGCCTTCTGGATCGTCAAGAAAGAGAGTTGCACCAGATAAAATGCAGTATAGGATGCAACCAGTCGTTCTTCTTGAGGAGCTTGTTATTAGAAATCCTAGTCTAAATTGGTTTTCAAAAACATTGTAAAAAGGGAGTCTTAGTTGTTTTAAAAGTGGTGCAACAAATGTAAAGTGCAGAAAGTTAACTATTTTTGGTTTTTTAAATGAATGAAGAAATGTTTTGGATTAAAAGGGGATTATGGTTAAACAGTCTCTTGATGATGGAAACTCAACTATCACTGCTCTTTAGAATGATTGGGAGTTTTGGAAAACCTCCAAGTCTGAAGAAAACCCTAAGTAATCACTTGGGTCCAATGTCTTAATTAATGAAAACTCACTTTAATCAAAGTTAATTAACATCTCTTAAGACACTATTGAAACCCACTTAGAGAGTAGATGAATGAATGATGCAAATGTCCTCTGAATGTCAATCGACAAACACAGAATACCAAGCATGCAGATTAATCACAATAATCACTAAAAATCAAACTGAACACAAGGATTCAAACCGAAATATTATATAGATTAATCAACATTAACATCATCCAATCCAAATACAATAGAATAGTCTAAACACCAGATTTACAATCATAAACCAAGTTTGATGTAAGTGGAGAAAGTTCCTAAATCTAGAAACATTCAACACAGCATTAAACAAAGGTTTAGACTATAGAAAAAAAAACTGCTCAATTAGATCATTGAGCTCAAGCTTCGTTCTCCATCACCAAGAGGCTAAGGGGTTTAGCCTCTCATGCCTTCAACCCAATCCCAATTGCTCCAGGAATGAACAGCCATGGTTGAACCTAAAAATGAAGTTGGAAAAATGGATAAGAAGGGTGTTAGAATGGTTTGATCAGTCCAAAAATTTAGAAAATGATGAAGAGATGAAGAAAAATGGAAGTTTTGGGTGTATGATCAATATAGACTTAAGAGGAAATAATGGTGGCTCAACCTTGTGCAAATCTATAGAATGGAAGAGTCTCTTTTCATGGTGGCTACCCCCCTTAGGTATAGAAGCTCAGAAACCTATTCTAAAACGCACAGCTTCACTTAACGCACTCAAGTCGCGACCTGAGGAATGTAAGGTCACGACTCAGGGGGTTAGATTGCGACCTAATAGGTTTCATGTTGCGACCCTAGAAGACAGAGAGCTCTCATCTTGACTTGGGTCCAAAACGTGTAATTTCACTAAGAGGCATCCAAGTCACGACCTAAGGAGTCTATGTCACAACCTGGGGAGGCAGAACACTCCTAACTTTTGTGTTTTGGTCCTTGTAACATTTTGGCTCAATCCATGCTCCATCATGATACTTGGGTCCTTCTCCCATTGCCTAAAAATCACAACAAAGATCTTTGTAAAGACTAATTGATTACAGATCAAGGCAATTAAAATTTAGAAGAGAAAAATGACCCTTTTTACCCCTTAAATAGCAAAATGCAACACATGACTCAATGTAATCAAATGGATATAAATGCACACATAATGAGGGTAAAGTTGTTGCAAAACATTAGAAAACACTTGAGAAAACCATATAAAGTTGGGTTCTATCAACGGCTTCTTCATATGATTGCTTGGGAGCTAATTGATCTCTGGCACACATTCCCACGCTAAACTGAATGTCTGTCTGCTTGCCGTGAGGTAGAGTAGTGATCCAATCATCCCTCTATATTTAGTCAAGTTCACATCCTTGCCATTCTCGTCCGCGTCCAACGATATGGTTAAGCTCATAGGTGTATTTACACTCTTGGCTTGCTCCAGACCATATTTCTTTAGAAGTTCTTTGAGATACTTTGTTTGAGATATGAAGATCCCATTCTTCTTCTGTTTGATTTGCAACCCGAGGAAGAAATTCAATTCTCCTATCATTGACATCTCCATCAATAGAATTTTATCTTAAAATTCTTTAGGATACCTACAACAAAAATATTAGTTCTTCAGTACCAACTTCTCTTGGTTCCACACTATGTTAGGTATAATGACTCTCATCTCTTATATGGATTAAATCATATGATTTCTGAGCAAAGAAGGTATCAAAAGATTTTATAACTAAAAGATCATCAATCATAAATTCTTTTGAAATCAAATTTGATCAAATCAACTTTATGAGAAACTAAAAGCTTGCATGAAAACAAGTTGGCTATGAATGATCATGAATTTGAAAACGAGGATTTATTCAAATCATGAGCGTTATGGAAAAATATGCACATGAAGCTAGAAGATAAATAATGCTTCTTTTGAAATAAGGTTTTTAATGCACTTATTTAAAACATGAATGTTGAAAACAAAGTTTTAAAAAACTTGTTAAAAGCAAATACTTTTGTTCAAAAAAAATGTGGAAGTCAACAACTTGAGGAAAAATATCATATAGCTTCAATTTGTAAGATCAGATCGGATAACATGTCAAATAACAGTATTAACACATTAGAGAGTTTTTTTTAGAGTAAAAGTTATATGGATAAGATGTTAGCCGAAAGGCTTTCCACGATGGAGGTTCAAAGACTTTGCTCACACTCAAATACTGGATTTTTGAATAATGAAGTACATTAACTTGTTAGTCCAAATGACTAGCAGGTTAAATAGGTTCCAAAAACTATATATGTCATTCCATTGAAATGGTTAATCACATAATCGTGCTTGGAATAGCTCAGTTAATAAGGATAAACACATTATGTCACACCTTACTATTGGATCCACTTATAATTTAATTAAAACTATTTTAAACCACATTGGATGGTCTTGGGCTCAAAAATACATGGAAAAACGCTGATTTTCGGATTTTTACTGTTCATCGGGTAAAAATCCAGTTTTTCTGGCCTAATTTAAAAAATTCATAACTTATTTCACAAAACTCCAAATGGGGTGGTTCAAAATTCTATTTAAAGCTCTTTAAGTTCTCTTTCAAGGAAAAATAATCTCATGATCCAATTCGTTATGAAAAAGTGTCAGGTTTTTGTGAAATGCAACACTATCCATTTGCCAAAAACCCTTTTTTCCAGATTCTAACCTTTACCTTTGAAAAATCATTATAAATCGTATACTTGGCCATTTTTAACATATTAGTTATCAAATTGAAGCTCAGGATGTTATCTCTCATCATACCAAATTTTGTGATTAAACATGTCCAGGAGCATAATCAAAAAGTCACATGAACATGGCAGTGTCAGTGTGTTTACAGCACTGTTAGCTTAATATATACATAACCAAAAAGGGTCCATGAATTTTATAGCAAGACACCATGCTTTAGTCTCCAATCTGTAGCTTGCTCATAGGATTTTTAGGCCCTAAAATGTTAGATTATATTTGGGGGATGAGATTTTAAGAAATCCCAGTAGCAAGATCAATCAACCAAACATTAACATGCATCATTATAAAGCATTTCAACATTAGCTATCATAGAAGAACTAATCTTTTATAAATAGGCAACCTCAACATGCAAGGCCATGGCAACAAATGCAAGGAGCAACCATATCACAACATCATAGTTCAACCATATAATAGCAAGTATACATGCCATAAATAAGAATGCAAAGTTAACATTAATGGCTAATTAGATCCCACTACCTTAATCCAATGCTTTTTGTTTTCTTGTTGTTCCTTCTTGCTTCCACAAGTGCCAAACCCTAACATGGCAATCCACAAAAAGGGTAGCAAGAATCATCAACCATTCCTCATAAAATCACTACCATAACTCAAGTAACTCCTAAACCCCTTAAAGCTTCCATCTTTGTTCTTGGATTTTTAGAGTTGGTTTCCATAAACCCTAAAAATTCCTTCTTGACTCAACCCCACATGATTTTTCATGTAGATTCCAAATATCTACTTGGATTTAAAAAAATAAATTTTTCTCTTCCAGTTTCAGCTTGACCGAACCCTTAGGGTTTAAAACCCAAAAATTGCAACTTTGATTCTATGGCTTCCAACACTTGTTCTTTAGGTTTACCCTACACTATTCTTCATTTTGAACACAATGGAAGCTTCAAAACTTTGAAAAACATATCCTAGGGTTCAGATCTTGCTTTGGTCGAAAATAACACTCAAGGACATAACTATGAAAAATGCTTCAAAACCAACTATAATCACTTGCAAACACTAGGATCTAACTTGTGTTGTTGTGTCTTAGCAAGTGTGATGAACAAAACTCCCTTCCCCTTTTATTATTCAGTTTGGCCAACCATTAGAGAGAGAGGGGACAGATTTTTCAACCATAAAAGAGAAGGAAAACAAGGCAAGAACACATCTAGAACTAAGAACTCACCTTGAATCCTTGATTGAATGACCAAAGTTGATGCCTTTCTATTGGTTTTCATTTGAAGCTCTTCCTTTTTCCTCTCTAACTCTCCTTGGCCGAAATGTAGATCAGATTTAGGGGAGGAGAAGCTCATTCAATGCACACAAAATATCCCACTAACCATCATTAATGAGAAGCCAAGTGTCAAGTGCCTACTTAGTCTTGCATTTTCCTTTTAATTAACTTAATGACAATTGAAATTAATTTCAAAAGTCAAGATCCTCTCCATTGGTAGCTTGACACTTGGAAAGCTCTAATTACCATCTATTAAAGGCTTAACAAGTGGCAACTTGTAGGCCAAGTAAAGTGCAAGACTCTATTTCTTGCTTTATCGGTGCACTTTTACTCCGGGTTTAACTTCTTTTCTATAATTACAGTACTCTGGCCTCTGTAATTATTTTCTATCAGATCCATAAATTATTCTCCTCATTTTTACCTTTTCAAATTGCCCTCTTTGTCTCAAAATTAATTTTCTAATAATTAAATAAAAAGGAAAACTAATTTCCTTCTCTTTACTAATTTTTCTACTTTTCAAAAGAATTGGGAAAAATCTTGGACACTTCAGGGTCTTCTTTTAATTCTATAATATTTTATAATTCCTTGGGATATCATAGAAATTTTCTTGAGATTTTATTCTTCTTAAATATATTTATTTGGAATTTTCCAAATAAAGACCTTCAATTAGCTTAAATTGCCCTTAAATTCCTTTGTAATCTCTCTAGGGGCAGTTTGGTAATAAAACCAAGTTTATAATCCCATATAATTCTCAAGGAACCTTGTCCTTATTTTTTCTTAATTTTCTGAGGCTTGGAAATATTTTTCCATAATTATTCTTGACCAATTTTCCTTAATTAGTCAAACTTTTCATAATTGGCTTGGAAAACTATAATAATTATTTTCCCTGAAAACTCTTCTATTTCTCCTCGTCATTTTTGGCCTTTAAATATTTAGAAATACCCTTATTCCCAATTGTCATATTACTGGATGTGACACATTAAGCATAAGGCTTTGATATATTAGAATCTTTCTGTAAAGATAGACTTGAAACTCACATGGATGGTTAACTTGTTAGACTGAAGGTCATTCGGTCTAACTCCTTGAAAAATAGGATTTAGGAGTTCAAGTATTGGATAGCACATTAAGATCAGAAATTAACACATTAGAGATGGAGAAAACTCTATTAGAAGGATTTGAAGCATTTTTGAGTTTTAGCGCTCAAAATATTAACTTCCAATTTTGAAAATCATTTGAATGCGAAACAAAAATGAATA
The DNA here is from genome assembly GCF_004799145.2 of Neltuma alba. Lineage (NCBI taxonomy): Eukaryota > Viridiplantae > Streptophyta > Magnoliopsida > Fabales > Fabaceae > Neltuma > Neltuma alba. The sequence continues at coordinate 200,934 of NW_021636847.1, forward strand.
TCTTTCGAATCATTTGTATGTACTTTCATAATGAGTTTTAAAAATTTTGGTTATGCATTTGAAAATACAAACAAATAGAAAACTATGCACAATTCTATTTTTGGTCCATCTAGCAATCAAAAAATAATTTGAAGATCATAAAAGATTGATTGCTAATGGAATGCAATAAGGAATAAGTATTCATTACCCAAATATGAATTTCATATCAGCATAGTAAAGGGTAAAGATTAGATATCACCATATTTTCTCTTGTCCTTGTGATAGCTTGCTTGATTTTGATGGATTAGTGTTGATTTTTCTTCTTTCCACATTTAGCACCAAAATCCATATCAAATAAGTTTTCTCAAGATTTGTTCATCAATTCCTTTGTGATCATAATCTGGAGGAAATGCTTGCTCCCTTCTTCCTTAGGTACTTGGAGGATTGCTTTTGCATACCCAATGCATCTTTCTGCGAGGTTGAGACATTTGATTCCTCACTTTGGGTGCTTACATTGTTCTCTCATAAAATGTAGACCCAAGGAGTCTTCTGCTTAATGCTTGAGAGATCCTCCTTTTCTTGTTCTCCTCAAGGTAATCAAATTTTACATTGTGGTAGTCCATCCTTAAGGTGCAACATACTCCTCTAGCTTGTATCTATTGCTTCCTATGATTGGACTTTATAGTTCCAGCAATAAGTGCTCTAAGAGTTTTCTTATTGATCATGTGAATAGCTCTCTTAGGCGCTTTCTTCTTCTTTGGGCCAATATGTCCGTTCTTAGAATATCCTGCAAAATTGAAATACTAGACTCTAGAAGGATATTTTGGTACCTATTTTGCTTTGGGTCCTTGAGTGTTAGCATTGGACCTTACTTGTCATTTAGGAACCCAATTAAATTTATTTCTCACATTAGGATTTCTTCTAAAATGGCATGTGTGAGAAATGTGACCTGATTTACCACAATAATTGCAAATAACAGAATGATATCCATTAAGAGATTTTATGCAAATATTGCATTGGTCAAAAGAATGCAAACTTAAATGATTTCGCTTTATAAGTTCTTTCTTTCTAGTAAATTTTCCAGCATGATTAAAAACATTTTTACTTTTAAAAACAGAGTCAATGACTGGTTGAACAACAATTTTATGCAAATTTCCAAAATCATTTTTCATAAGTAATGTACGAGAAGAATTGGGACCATTTACCTTAAGTGCATCTTGAGCTCTAAATAATGATTCATCATATTCATCCATACTGAGCTCTTCTTGATGCTCATCTTCTTCTTGTTCTTTCGTGTTGACAAACTTATGGAAGTATTGTGTGATTTCACCTTCTTCGATCTTGACTTCCATTTATTCACTGAGAGTGGATTATTTTGTATCCTTTTCTTGATCAGTCTCAAGTGAACTGTCTTCACATTTAGCTTCAACACAAGGGTTAGAAGTATAACTAGATTCAAGAGTATCCAAAATATCTTTGGCATTAGAGCAAAATTTGATCTTCCCATAATCAATTTTAGGTAAAGTACTATATAGAATTTTCAATGCTCGAATGTTCAAAGAAAACATTTTCTTGTCTTTTTCAGTCCAATTCTTTCTTCGTTTAAAAATAAAATCATTTGTAAAAACATATCTCATATCAAAATCAATGGTTTCCAAAAATCATGTCATACGAGCTTTCTAGAACCAAAAATCAATATCTTTTGAGAAATAGTGGAATTGTATAATCAAAACCTTCAAAATCAGCCATGATCTTTGCACTTGAGATCGTTAGATCTTTTAAACAAGTGACCTGCTCTGATACCAAATGTAAGAATGGCTGATTACCCAAGAGAGGGGTGAATTGGGTGTTAATTAAAATAAAAAACTTTTTCACAATATAATGACATTCATAATAAATTTTGAGTATAAAAACAATGAATTGACATAAGCATAATCACAGTAGTAAAATGGTTTAGCTGGAAATATAAAGAGTTAAGGTAAGAGAAGATGCAAACTATGATTTATCCTAGTTCGGTCCTCACTGACCTACATCCTAAAACATCTTACCTTTAACCCCTCAAAGTATGCATTCATAAGTGTTATGGTTTAAGCAGGTCAAAATACAAGCCCGCGGATTAAAAAAATCAACATAACTACTCGAATTACTATTCACTGTTTAAATTCAGATTTCAAGTCCAATTTTGAAAAAATTATAACTAATTCTATAAAAATCATATTGAGGTGCTCTAAAATTCTACAGAAAAATCTTTGAAAACTCTTTAAGGAAAAATATCCATTGGACTTATCCTTGCCCAATTCGTACAGTTTAATCAATAAAATTTACTATTCATTTGGTAAAATTTGGAACTTCCAGATTCTGTGCCTCAACTTTGAAAATTCGTATCTCCTTGTGTACACATCTAATTGAGGTGATCTACCTCTCATTTTAAGCTTGGGATGTGTACTATGAATCTGTCAAATTTTGTGCTTAACTCATTCATTTGATAGGTCAAACTGGAGCTGCAAACTCACTGCTCTATGACCTATGTTCTATCCCTTAACCTCTTTTTACTTTAATTCTTTCTATTTCTTTGGTATACATAAATTGGGTTTACGCTTTCCCAATCATCCTCATATATTTCTATTCATCCCATAAATATTGTAATTAAATACATGACATCATTAGCATCTATAACATAAATTACATAATAGAGGAATTACATATTGAATAATAATATCATTCATTAACATCAATAATTCTCCACTTTCTTCTCCTTGCCGCTCATACCATTATTGCCCACCATTAATTAACCTAAATGGTTGGTTAGGGAGGGGTGAGATTTGAGAGAATCTCAATAGTAAACACTACCCATAGGCATGCAAGACATAATGCAAATCCATGACATGTTATAATGTCCTAAACCTTAACATGTGAATACATGGAAAGTAAGCTAAAGCATTTCATGCTTTCATAATATATTGCCAAGGTAAAGCATAACATAAACTTGCAAACATAACTTTGCAAACATTTCATCATAGCTTAGTCACATCATGGCAACACAACCATATCACGCAAGTATACATATCAAGCACAAAATATAGGTAAGTTTACTACCTTGTAACATAGCTTTCCTCTTGCTTTTCTTTTGATTCCCTTGTCTTTCTAACCCTATGGATTTTGGTCAACACCATTAAACATTCTCTTAGATGTTCCAAGGTCCTAAACACATCCTTACATAATGCCAAACATTTATTAGAACCAAGACACCAACCTATTTCTTACTTGGTTCTTGAACATAATTGAATTCTAACTTTTGAGTTTTAATTCCAATCATCCTAAAATTATTTCCACATACTAATGCCACATAATTTTGCATGTAGAATCTATTTCCACGCTTAAAACAATCAAAATCCAATCCTAACCATTCAGAATAGTCAAGGCTGAATAGAATCACAAACTAAGAGAAAGTTGGATTTCTTGCAAAATCAACACAGAACCACTTGATTCTTGTTGTTTCCAAGCCTTTAAACATGTTTCTAACATCTATTTCATCTTTCCCTAACATTATCAATTTTGTGTAGCATACCCCCTTAGAATTTCAAGCTCCCAAAAACCATTAAAATCCATAACCAAGCTTAACAACAACAAGGGTAGTGAAAACTACATCAAAAACAGCAGACATACCTTGTTTTAGAGTTTGATCTGGTTTGGGACCACTTGGCCTTTCTTTCTCCCTCTTCTTTCTCAGTCTAGAAACCATTTTGTAAGAGCTTCCTCATAGGTACAAGGAGCTTGGATGAAATGGAGGGGTAGGGAGGGGTATTTATAGAAAACAAGATTGAATCTTGGCCATTGATCTTAAAAATACGTGGGTTGATTTGGACCGTCCATTTTCTCTTTTTATCTTGTGATGACATGTGTCCTATGACATCATGCTTACATCATCTTGATGACATCATGCTTACATCATCAAGCCACATGTCTTTAATCCAACCGCACACGTGTCTTGCATTTGACTGTACACATGTCTTGCATTCAACCGTACACGTAATACCTTCTTTTCCCATCTAACTGTACACTTGTCTCTTCCATATTCCTTCATCATTTTGGAATTAAAATAGGGAGGAAATTAATATAAAATTCATGCAAAATATAGCCCTTAGGCATTCCTCTACCTATTTTGCTATTTTGCACCGTATCGGGTACTTTTTTTAGTCCTGACTTACCCGGTACCACTGGGACATATTCTGGCACCATTTTCTCATCTTAATTAAGTACATATATGACACCATCTTAGAGGAGCATAGATGAAAATAATTAGCTCTCCTGACAGGCTACTTAACCTTACTGAGTCACGCAGTAGAGATTTCACTATAACGGGTAGACAAAGGACTATCTAAAATATACCCGTACTGCATTCTGATTTTTATGTTGTCTATAAATATCCTCTGCTAACTCAGCATGATGACTTGTAGGTGTAATGATTGCATTTGGTGACTCAAGATGATGAATCGTAGGTGTCATGATGGTCTTTAGATATTTTCTTTCTCCTTTTCCTATGAATATTATTAAATAATACTTAATCGGGGTTACTTTCTCCGAATTCTTTCTATCGGCTCGTAACTCTATTGATTTGTCTCTGAGTTTCATTCTTTTCCTTTCATCATAGGAAATTCCTTTAATTTTTCTCAGGTCAAAAGTTAAACTCTAGACAGCTATTTTGACTTTTCCCCGATAGGATATAAAGAGGCTTTAAATTTAATTAAAGCTAACCTTGTCAGTTTCTGGGGACGGAATTAATTTTACAATTTGTGTAAATTCCTCAACTACTGTTTCCTAGTTTTTACTGATTATTTGAGGCCATCTCATAGCTTAAATAATTCAATTTAAGATACCATCTCAAATTGTCTAAAATCCTGGAATGACTTTAGGGCATTTCTGTTATTTCTAGCCTTATATCGGCTCTGGGATTCTATTTCCATTTTTTTGGAATTTTTCCAAGTCATTTTGGCCCTTTTTGCTAACTCTGAGCATTGTTGGCTAACCAGAATTTTTATTATTTACAATTAGGTCCCTACTTGGCCTAGGAATCTTTTCTTTGCAATTTGGTCTCTCCTTAGGCGTAACCTTCAGAACCATCTCTTACAAGTTTCTGGCATAACCTCTGGCCCTTATTTGTTTCCAGTTCGTCATTCTTTAGTCCCTAAACACTATTGTTTTACACATTTGCCCTTGGAAAATCTCTTTTTCCTTCCAAGGGATCTCTAGGACTTTCGTTGCATTGGACTTAGTAATCATCCTTTCCTTGTGCTATTACTTGTATCTATGAGCTAAAATTTGGGATGTTACACGTCCAGTCCCTAGGCTCCCCCTGAGATTTTTAATCCACTATCTCCCTCAAGTTTAACACGGGTACTTCAGAACCATTACAATCACAAGTTTGATCCGGGCACTTGTGACGCCACTTACAATCCTTAGACTAACTAGTCTATTCAACAGCAACCTCACACTGAGGTAAATACTCCCCTTACACACCGTAAGGATACAATCTGATAATGATAATGAAGATTGAATATTTCTTCTCTCAAAAAAGTGATAGATGAATCTTAAGCATGTTTGGGAAATTTTCCTCTCTATCTCACGAATACATATGTTATAGTCTTTGAAGTACAGAGAAAGGGAGTTTTCTCTTAGAGCTCTAAATAAGAATATGTTGATTTAGCATTTTAGCATTTGATTTTATAAGGTTAGACTTCTTTTTGTTTTTTTTGAATGCTCTTCTATTTATAGATGATGTTAGGTACTTGACCGTTGAGCATTTTCTTCCTGTTTGGCTTAAAGAATATGATCGTTGAAACTAGCCGTTGAAAGCTTTTGACAAAAGTTGATTCTTCACATCATAAATTCATTACAGCTCTTTACCTGAAATAATCTTTTCAAATCAAGTGATAAGTATTGATAATCTTAGAAACAGTAAGTTGGAAAACTTGGAATCAATCATTAGATATTCAGATATTTAGAAAGTAAGATGAACTTACTTAACCGATATCTTGATCGATAAAGCTTTGATTGATCAAGTTATCAATTAATTATATGAAGAAAAGATATAGTAGATATATGCAATTACTAAATAGATTATGGATCATATGATGATTGAACAAATGATCAATAAATGATGAAGTATGAACACAGTGAACTCCAAATGAAATATGCAAGGTTAATCCCTTTCAAGTTTGGTTTGCCTTCATGTCTTTTCAATAGAGAGTTATGTGTTAAAGGAAGGCTGAGAAAAGCTTGAAGATAAAGATTCAAAAGAATCTGAAGATCACTGTGAACAGTTGTTACGAAATGAACTGGTTCAATGATCGAAAAGGTGATCGAAAACTATTTGATCGATTAGGTTATCGATAAAGCTAAGTATAAGAAAAATAGATTTTCAAAGAGTGTTGATCAAATACTTTATCAATAAATGGATGACAAAAAATTTGATCCATAAAATGAAGTTTAACAAAGATATTCATAAAGAGCACAAATCCTAAGATGATCGAGTAAGTGATCAATTAAAGATTAGTCGATTAAGTGATCGATAAAATATCATTGAAATCTGAAAAAGATCAGGAAAGACTTTGATCGATCATGTTATGTGAAAATAGAAGATTGAGAGATTTGAATGATCAATCATTTTATCGATAAATGAGTGATCGATTAGATGATCTAAAAATGGCTTAAAACAAGTGTAGTAAAGGTGATGATGCTGATCGAGTAAAGACCTTGAACAATGTCATCGATTAAATGATAGCTTATCAATCAATCAATTATCGATTAAATGATTGATAATTTACTGCAAAATCTTATACTTAAACAATTCTATCAGTGATCGAATATCTGATCAATTAACCTTTAATCGATAATGTTATCAATTACTTGTGCTTTCATATTTTCAAAGATAGATTATAGCTTGAGCACCTTAGAAATGTATGTGAAGATATAAGAGAATAATTGAAGAGATAGGACCAGGAACTCGATAAAGTGATCGAGTATGTGGTTACTTGATCATCAACTCAAACATCAGTTTACTTGATAATTGCCTTCGAGTAACATCTGATAATGGCTTTTCATTTTTTCATTTCTTCTAGTGATTTTACTTAATAACATGTTTGAGTAGCATGTTGCTTGAGAGCTTAATCGGTCAATGTAGAACTTCTGGTCTTTGCCTCAATAAATTCAAATTCTGATTGCAGCAAAATGAAGGTCAACTTTGAGTGATCATAAATCTTCCAATTCAACTGTAAGTTTTACAAATGACCTATCCACATAAATCTCTTTGAGTCTACTTTCTAATACAACAAGAACCATCATTCATTGTAATCACAATGTTATCTTCATCACAGTGACTCAAGGTTGGAATAAAGGCGTTAAACCCAACTGCAATGTTTCAAGCAACTTATCTCCCTCATATGAAACTCTTTAAAGTTGATTTTAGTGTCCATAAATCATGTTCTGAGTCTAGTTTCATATGAATCAGGTTTTACCTCAAACAGATTTGTGGTTTGAGAGATATTAGAGAAATATCGAACCTATATCAAAGCTGAACAAAGAACAGAGCATAACAGAGTTTGTGTTTTATCGATAAGTGGCTGATCAAGTTATTGATCAATAAATGCCCTTGAAAATCATCTCTGAAGCTTATTTTCAATGTTTATATGAAGGGTGACTCAATAAATGATGATATAACTTCTAGTTTGTGCATTTTAACTTCTGATTGAGCCATACAAACTTCTAATTAAGCATAGCAACTTTCAATATCAAATCTATGAATTTGAATCTTGATATTTCCATTGATATGTACCTTGGTTTGATAGGTTCCTTGCCAAATCCTCAAGAGAACATCTTGAACCTAAAGGAAATCAAGAACCAAGTGTCAAAAGGTAGCATTGAATTACATTTTGATTGCTTTCATGCTTACATTAATGTGTTAATGTGTATGTGTGCAATCGGTGCCATGATGTGACTAAGCTTTATTGCAAATGTTGATTGCAATGTTTGAATTATGTTTCCTTGGCATTATGTCTACTGAATATATGTATGATAGCTTACTTTCCATGGCATAAAAGCATGAACACATAAACAAGATAAATGCACAAAAGCATTACACGTAGTGTTTGCATGAATGCATGACAATTGTGATTCTGTGCTACTGAGATTTCTTTGAAATCTCACTCTTATGTTTAACACCACCTAGGAGGGAGTTCAAGCAAGGGTAAAGGTAAAGAAATGGTCTCAGAGGCCTAATGAACAATTAATGTACCTTAGTATAAATTTTGGAACTTGTTATGTAATATTATGACTTTGGAAATGTTTGTTGGATAATAGCTCCTAATGGGAGCCAAGCATGTATACCTATGTTTAAACATGTGAAAGTATAGTAGAATGTATGTTCAAGCATGTATTAAGTCCCAAATGATTAAGGATGGATGGGTAAAAGGTTAAGAAAGAACCAAAACAAGTGTAGTTAGGAGATGAACTTTTCCTAGAAAGGACCAAACTTGGTACATATGAAATAAATAGCAAAGGTTTGAATCTGGACTTGAAATTTGGCAGACTTATAGAACACATTTTAGTTTTAAATCAAGTGGTAGATCATTAAATTTGGAAATTTGTGGAAAGAGTTATGTCCTTCCAAAGTTGGGCAAAAATACTGGAAATTCTAGAATTTACCAAATGAACAGTACATAGGTGTGTGGAAACTAGTATTGATCTGTGAGAAATTGATACCTATGAACATTTTTCCTATGTAGAGCATTTCATAAGCTTCGCGTGAGACTTGGAACAACTCTGTTTTGATTTTTATACATTTAGTTATGATTTTTCAAAGTTAACCCGATTTTTAGGGGTTACATGAATAGTAACCGAAATCAAAATTTAAATCTTGGTTTTTACCTACTTTGAGCATCGTGTAACGATTCTGAATGGTTCCAAATGATGTATAATGGGGTTTAAAATAAAGGTGTGACAAAGGAAACTCTTGCAACAAATGAGGGCATCTCATACACATTCTAAAGATAGGGAAGAAGCTGAATCTTCCCAAGTACATGAAGAGAACCTAGAAGTCATAAGCAACAAGAGTTCACTGCATAATTCTCAAATGATCAAGCAAAAGGAGGAGGTAAAAATTTCGGATTTACCATCCTCTAATTCATTCTTAGTATCTAGAAAATTGTCTAATGATCAACTTGAGAAGGATGCTGTGAATTTATTTGGCAAACTTGCTGTGAATGTTCCTTTACTTGATTTTCTAAAAAGAGCACCCAAATACATGAGGTTTCTGAAGGAATTATGCACTAGTAAAAAGAAGTGTAAACCTAATAAGAAAGTGTCATATCCAGTAAAATAGTAATTAGGAATAAGGATATTCCTAAATATTCAAGGGCCAAAAAGGATAAGGAGAAATAGAAGATTTATGGTGGAAAATAATTATTATGATTTTTCAAGTCAATTATGTAAAGTTTGACTAATTAAGAAAAATTGGTCAAAATTGATTATGGAAAAATATTTCCAAGTCTCAGAAAATTAAGAAAATATAAGGACAATGTTCCTTGAGAATTATATGAAGTTATATAATTGGTTTTTTGACCAAATTGCCCTTAGAAAAATTTCAAAGGAATTTAAGGTTGATTTAGCCTAATTTAAGGCATTTCATTTGAAAAATTTTAAATAAATATTTGGAAGGAGAATAAAATTCTAAGAAAATTCTTATGATATCCTAAGAAATTATAAAAGATTATGAGATTAAAAGGAGACCCTCAGATCACCAATATTTTTCCTAATTATTTAAACAATTGGGAAAATCAATAATAAGAAGGAAATTAGTTTTCCTTTCTATATAATTAATGGGAATTCGAATTTGAGACAAAGAGCGCATTTTAGGGAGAATAAAATGGATAGAAAATAATTATAGAGGCTAGAGTACTATAATTATAGAAAAGAAGTTAAAACCAGAGTAAAAGTGCACCGATAAAGTGTAGATTAGAGTCTTGCACTTTACTTGGCCCACAATTTGCCATTTGTCAAGCCCCTATTAGAGAGTAATTAAACTTTTCAAGTGTCAAGCCTCAGGTGGAAGAGAGTTTAACCTTTGGAAATTAATGACAATTAGAATTAAATAATTAAGAAAGAGGTTTCAAGAAGGAGTAAGGAAGTGACACTTGGCAAATCATTTATTTTTGGTGGTTGGGATGTTTTGTGCACATTAAATGAGCTCTTCCTCCCCATTTTTGCTGATCAAGTTTGGGCCAAGGAGAGACAAGAGAGAAAAAGAGAGAACTTGAAGGGTGAACAAGGAGGAATCAATCATTCCGGATCAAGAAAGCTTGGAGTTGAGGTTAGTGGATGATTCTAAGTTGTTTCTAGCTTGATTCTCTCAAGTTGGGTGGTTAAAATTTTTGGTTCTTCCCTTCTTTTTATGCTGGCCGAAATGTATGATGCATAGGGGAGAAAGTTTTGTTGTTCACACATGTTAGAACACTTCAGATCTTGGTTGTTCCAAGTGGTTTCAAGTGATTGTATGTTATTTTTGAAGAAATTTCCTTAATGCTTCTCAAATGGTACTGTTTGGCCAAGATCATTACTAGACCCTAGGATGTGTTTTTTAATGTTTTGATGCTTCTATTGTGTTCAAAATGGAAAAAAGTGTGGGATAAACCTAAAGAACAAATGTTGGAAGCATTATAATCAAAGTTGTGATTTTTAAAAAACAAGTCCTAGTGTTTTGGCCAAACTAAATCTTGAGGAAGGAGATTTATTTTCTTAAATCCAAGCCCATATTTGGATTCTACATTAAAAATCATGTAAGAAGGAAGGAAGAAAGAATTTTTAGGGCTTAAAGAAACAAAGCTCAAAAATTAAAGATTAAAGGTTAAAGCTTTAAAGGGCAAGGGTTTAATTGAGTTTTGTTATTGATTTTTGATATGGTTTGGTAGGTAATCTTGCTGCCCTTTTTATGTATTGTCATGTTAGGGTTTGATATTTGTGGAGAAGAAGAAGATCAAAAAAGCAAAAAGCTTTTGGATTAAGGTAGTGGGATTTAATTAGCCATATTAACTCTGTATTATTATTTATGGCATGAATACTTGCTATTATATGGTTGAACTATGGTGTTTGTGATATGGTTGCCCCTTGCATTTTTTTGCCTTGGCTATTACATGTTGAGGTTGCCTATTATAAAAATATTAGTTCTCCTATAATAGCTAATGTTAAAGTGCTTTATAATAATGGATGTGGGTGTTTTGGTTGATTGATCTTGCTACTGGGATTTCATTGAAATCTCATCCCCCATATGTGACCTAACATTTTAGGCTGAATCATCAAAAGGAATGCTGCAAATCCAAGGATAAATATGATGATGAATCATGAGGAAACAATTATGTTTTTGTAACATCCCAAAATTTGAAACCCTAGTAATGGGAATGTGAGAAATGAGACATGATTGATAAGCATAAGGTGTGAGTAAAGCATGGAAACCCAAAATGGGGTGAAACCGACTTTATCGGGTCCCTAGGGGCAAAATAGTAATTTTAAGAAAAGTTATCAAAAATTCCGTAAAAATAGAAAATGGTGGAATTAGGGGTTTTTGAGTCACCTATGATGTTTTGGGAGTGAGAATGGCCCAAAATAAATTTTGGTAAAAATTCCCAAAAAATAATTATTTTTGGGAAAATAAGGGAAAATAAAGGGGGTTAAAGTGATATAATTATTTTAATTACCTAAGGACTCCAAAAATTTAAGGAAAAATATGGATACACTCCCTAGGAATATATATGTGTCACACCTTACTTATATAGTACCTTAGCAGTCATTTGGAACCATTCCAGACCATGTTGGATGGTCTTACACTTAAAAATTTCAATTTGGACTTTAATTTTCGGAAAATTACTGTTCACTGTTCAGTTTTCAGATTACAGGTCCAACTTTGAAAAATCATAACTAATTCTAGAAAAATCATATGGAGGTGTTCCTAAATTCTATAGAAATCTATTTCAATGCTCTTTAAGGGAAAAATATTCAATTGAACTCACCCTCACTGAAAACGTACAGTTTATTGGATTAAGATTACTATTCGTTTGGTAAAATCTAGACTTTCCAGATTCTCTGCCTTAACTTTGAAAATTCATATCTCTTTGTATACACATCCAAATGAGGTGATTCACCACTCATTTTAAAGCTTGGGATGTGCACTATAAGTATACCAAATTTCGTAGCTTAACTCATTCATATGATAGGTCAAATTGAAGCTCGAAACTAACTGCTCCATGACCTACGTTTTATCCCTTAACATCTCTTTACTTTAATTCTTTTTATTTCTTTGGCATACCTAACATGGGCTTACTTTTTCCCATTCATGCTCATACATTCCTATACATGCCATAAGCTTTATAATTAAATACATGGCATTCACAACATAATTATAACATAGGAGAATTATACATTGAATATTAGTATCAATAATTCTCCACTTCTTCTCCTTGCTTCTCATGCCATTAGTGCCCATCATTGATTGACCTAAATAGTTGGTTACGAAGGGGTGAGATTTGGGGGAATCTCAGTAGCAAACATTACCACATACATGCACAAGATGGATGCTAGTGTATGGTATGTAGTTTTTCATAAACTTAAGTTAACTAGTGACATGCCATCATGCTTTATGCTTGGTATAAAAATGCATGGCCATGGGAACATATTAAAAACAGCATTTCCAGCAACAATCATCATGTCACAACATTCAAACAACAAATACAAACTAACACATGAGCATACCATGTCAAGCACATAAAGGGTAAGTTCACTACCTTGCACCTCAAGCTTTCCTCTTACTTTTCCTTTGACTCCCTTGACTTTCCAACCATGTGGGCATTCGGTCAACATCACCAAACATCCTCTTGGATGTTTCAAAGGTCCTAAACATAACCATAATGATCACACTGTAACATCCAAAGTTTTAGGCCTAGAAGTACCAATAATAGCCTGAATTAGATAGGCTATCAGACCCCTTTTTAGCAGAAGTCCCAAAGATGAGAAAGGAAGTCAAAGTAGTTTCAGGGACTAAACTGCAAAGTAAAAGTTTCAAGGGGCTAAAGTATGATAAAGTTAGAGGCTCCAGTAAAGTCTCGAAGGCCCAGAGAGAGAAAAGAGACTAGATATAGGCCAAAGGTTGAGTTAGAAGCCTCAAAGAGAGGATTATATGAAGTTAAGTCCAACCAGGGACTAAGCTGTAAATTCTGAAAGTTATGACCAACAAGGGTAAAAATGGAAGAGTACGAAGAGAATTCCAAGAAAATCCTAGAAAATGAGAAATAATATTCTAAGGCTCTTCTATGAAGAGAAAAGATGAAAATACCCCTGAGGCAGCTTCAACAGAATTTATAAGGTTATTACCAGTAAAAAGTATACCATGTGAGGTAATTATTTAAAATAGCAAGAGACCTCAAAAATGTATACAAAAATGAGTTTAAATGGTTGAAAGGTTGTACTAATTTATAAAATTAGTCCCGCAACCAAAAGGCCAGTGGAGTGGCTTTAATAAATTAAAGAGCCGGTTTTGCCGATAAAAGGGCATTTTGGTAAATGAATTTTTATCCAAGGTTTAAAGGAAGTGTTATGGCCTAAGAAAATTCATAGATATTCTCTAGAATTAAAGAGAATTTATAAAGCAGACAGAACAATTTTCTGAGCTTCGAAAGGCCATAAAGAAAGCCGGAGAAACGTGGGCCAAGTAAATTCGGAGGAAGCTTATGAAACAAGTTTGATCCAACGGCTAGGATCTAATCTCCCATCTCCTCCACCACTTTCATGACACTTGGCATCTTCTAGAAGGTTGAGGTAAGCATGATGTAATAAGATGATGCAATGATGATGCAAAAGTCCACTTGAACTTCCAAATTTGCCCTTACCCTTTCTATTAGCCACCAAGGGCATTTTGGTCCATTCAAGCCAACTTTTTTGGCTATAAATAGAGCCTCTTCCCCTTCATATTTTCAGCCAACATGAGTTTAAGTGGGGAAACTCTGTCAAAATTTAGAGAGAAAAACGTAGGGGTGAAGGCCAAGAAGAAGGAACAAAGTTCAAGCTTCAAGATCAAGGTATGTGGTGGCTGTAGCATCTGATTTGATACCTGTTTCGAATTAGTTACTGTTCACATCTGATTCTGAAATTTGGTATGCTTGTAGTACACTCTGTGAGCTTTAAATCCATGGGTAGAACACTTCATTTGGATATGTGTACGATTTATGGTGATTTTTCAAAGTTAGGGTTTGAAATCTGGAAACAGTGTTAAGCTTTTGGAAGGGTGTCGAGTTCCGTACAATTCTGGTACTGTTCAGCGTAGAATTGGTTCCTGAAAATATTTTTCCTTTAAATTTAACTTAATTAGCTTTCAGTGAGACTTGGAAGCACTCAATTTGGAGTTTTCTAGATTTAATTATGAATTTTCAAAGTTGAGCAAAAATTCTGGAGATTCTGCGTGAACAGTACCGCGAACCAAAATTTCCAGATTTGATATTCTTGAATCTAAAGCCATCTAAAGTGGTCCTAATTGACAAGAAATGGATCATAAGGATGGGAAATGATGAGATTTATGTTAGAAAAGCTAGAAAGAAAACCCTAAGACTAAGAGAAAGGGTTGAGGTTCAAGAAAGCTAGCTTTGAACTTTATGTAATCTAGTGGTCCTAATAGATTGTATGATCATTATGACTATGTTTAGGACCTTTGGAACATCCAAGAGGATATTTGATGATGTTGACTGAAAGCTAACATGGTTGGAAAGTCAAGGGAGTCAAAGGAAAAGTAAGAGGAAGGCTTGAGGTGCAAGGTAGTGAACTTACCTATTGTCATTGCTTGATGTTGTATGCTTGTGTGTTGCCGTGTACATGTTATTGAATGTTATTGTGACATGTTTTAGCTGCTGTGATTGCTATTCATGATGAGTAGATTATGTCTCCATGGCCATGCATCAAGAAGTTAGCTTTGAGCATGCTAGTATGTCACTAATTAAAAAGAGAATAAACAAGTTGCGTGTAGTGCATGAGCATCCATTTAGCATGATTAATATGGTATTGTTTGCTACTGAGATTCCCCCGAATCTCACCCCTTTCCTAACCAACCATTTAGGTCAATCAATGATGGGCACTAATGGCATGAGAAGCAAGGAGAAGAAGTGGAGAATTATTAAGGCAAATGAATGATATTAATATTCAATGTATAATTCTCCTATGCTGTAAATTATGTTCTGAATGCCATTACTTCAATGTATATGCTTAGGATGTTTATGGCATGAATGAAAGTATATGAGTATGAATGAGAAAGATTAAGCCCATGCTATGTATGTCAAAGAAATAAAAAGAATTAAAGTAAGGAGATATTAAAGGATAAAACGTAGGTCCTGAAGCAGTTAGTTTTGAGCTTCAGTTTGACCTACCAAATGAATGATTTAAATCACGAGATTTGGTAGACCTATAGTGCACATCCCAAGCTTCAAAATGAGTGGTAAATCACCTCATTTGGATGTGTATACAAAGAGATATGAATTTTCAAAGTTAAGGCGCAGAATCTGGAAAGTCCAGATTTTACCAAACGGATAGTAATCTTAATCCAATAAAATGTACGTTTTCCATGAGGATGAGTTCAGTTGAGTATTTTTACCTTAAAGAGAATTGAAAGAGATTTTCGTAGAATTTTGGAACACCTCCATACGATTTTTCTAGAATTAGTTATGATTTTTCAAAGTTGGACCTGTAATCTGAAAACTGGACAGTGAACAGTAATTTCCCGAAAATTAACGTCCAAATTGAAATTTTTAAGTTTAAGACCATCCAAAGTGGTTTGGAATGGTTCTAAATGACTGCTAAGGTACTATATAAGTAAGGTGTGACACACACAATCCATTAGGACCATTAGATTACATAAAGTTCAAGACTAACTTTCTTGAACCTCAACCCTTTCTCTTAGTCTTAGGGTTTTCTTTCTAACTTTTCTAATATAAATCTTATCATTTTCCATCCTTAAGATACATTTCTTGTCAATTAGGACCACTTTAGATGGCCTTAGATTCAAGAATACCAAATCTGGAAATTTTGGTTCGCGGGTACTGTTCACGCAGAATCTCTAGAATTTTTTGCTCAACTTTGAAAATTCATAATTAAATCTAGAAAAATCCAAATTGAGTGCTTCCAAGTCTCACTGAAAGCTCCTTAAGTTATATTTAAATGAAAAATAGTTTCAGGAACCAATTCTATGCCGAACAGTACCGAAATTGTACGGAACTTGACACTCTTCCAAAAGTTCAACACTGCTTCCAGATTTCAAACCCTAACTTTGAAAAATCACCATAAATCGTACACATATCCAAATGAAGTGTTCTACCCATGGATTTAAAGCTCACAGAGAGTACTTTAAGCATACCAAATTTTAGAACTAGATATGAACAGTAACTAATTTGAAATAGGTATCAAATCAGCACGTAATTCTTCCAATTTTCACATAGATCCACTTGGATCTACCATACTTTGAGGTGTTCTAGCAAGATCTAACAACCAAACTCCCTTCCCCACTCATCAACCATTTCAACCAGCTATCAAAAGGGAGAGAAGACAGATTTTTCAACCTTAAAAGAGAAGGAAAACAAGACAAGAACACATCTAGAACCAAGATCTCACCTTGAATCCTTGATTGATGACCAAAGTTGATAGCTTTCCTTGGTTCTCCTTCCAAAACCCTCTCTTTTCCTGTCCTCTTTGCCTTGGATGAAATTCCCATTTGATTTAGGGGAGAAATGAGCTCCTTAGTGCTCTCAAAATATCTCATCTACCACATTTAATGAAAGTTCAAGTGTCAAATGCCTAAGCCTTCTTGAAACCTCTCTCTTAATTAACTTAATTCATAATATAATTACATTCCAAAGTCAAGATCCTCTCCATTGGTAGCTTGACACTTGGAAAGCTTTAATTACCATCCATTAAAGGCTTGACAAGTGTCGACTTGTGGGCTAAGTAAAGTGTGAGACTCTGATTAACATTTTATCGGTGCACTTTTACTCCGGGTTTAACTTCTTTTCTATAATTATAGTGCTCTAGCCTCTGTAATTATTTTCTGTCAGATCTATAAATTTCCTTTAATTCTAGAGAGTATCTATGAATTTTCTTAGGCCATAACACTTCCTCTAAGCCTTGTATAAAAATCATTTACTAAAATACCCTTTTATCGGTATAATCTGCTCTTTAATTTATTAAAACCATTCCACTGGCCTTTTGGTTATGGGACTAATTTTATAAATTAGTATAACCTTTCAACCAATTAATTCTCATTTTTATGTATATTTTTGAGGTCTCTTGCTATTTTAAATAATTACCTCAAACAGTGTACTTTTTACTGGCCACAACCTCATAAATTCTATTTAAGCTATCTCAGGGGTATTTTTATCTTTGCTCTTCATAGAAGAGTCTTAGAATATTATTTTCCATTTTTTAGGATTTTCTTGGAATTTTTTGTACACTCTTCCATTTTTGCCCTTGCTGCTCATAACTTTTTGAATTTACAGTTTAGTCCCTGCTTGGACTTAACTTCATATAATCCTCTCTTTGAGGCTTCTAACTTAACCTTTGGCCTATATCTAGTCTCTTTTCTTTTTCTAGGCCTTCGAGACTTTACTGGAGTCTCTGACCTTGATTATACTGAAGCCCCTGAAAAACTTTTACTTTGCAGTTTAGTCCCTGAAACTGCTTTGACTTTCTTTCTCATCTTTGGGACTTCTGCTCAAAAAGAGTCTGGTAGTCTATCCAATTCAGGCTACTTTTGATGCTTCTAGGCCTAAAAGTCTGGATGTTACAATATGAATTTATAAAATTGTTTCCAAGCATTATAAATGCGGGAAATAATTTATGGGGAACTTACTTCTGAATTCCTATCGGTAATGACCTGATTTCAGAGAAAATGTGAAATAAATAACTAAAGGTCTTGAAAAATTCCCAAAACTTCTTGATCACACTTTTGGAATAAATAGGGATTTATCATGAAAATAAATGGAATTTTTGAAGCCCTTGGCTATTTTTCCTAATAGGGGGCAAGAAATTGGGTATTATGTGATCAAATGATTTTTAAAATTACCCTAACCAATTCCATTGCTTCCTAATCAGTTTTTACCATTTAGTTAGCATCCAACAAGGCCCAAATTCATGACCATCATGACTAGCATAGATGGCTTGTGTGCTGGGCAAATTTTCAACCATTAGATCAACTCTTTTGAAACTTGAGTCAAAGCATGTGTGGCTAGGATTGCCCCCTCATTTTGGCCTACTTATGCACTTAATTTTAGGGCAGAAATAGCTGTCCAAGGGCAGATTTTGGGTCAGCTAATGAGGCCTATAAATACCCCCATAATTCACCCAAAATTCGTGCAAAAATCTAGAAAAATAGGGGAGGTTCTGCACAAATTTTTCTTGAATTCCAAACACCCTTCAAATGACTTCCAATCCAAGGCTAATCATCAAGCTTTAATCCAAGACTCCTTAAGGTATCTTTAGGCTTTAATTTGATGCATTTTCAATGGCCAAATCATGACTTAATTTGAGGGGGAAGTGCTATTCCATTTCTGTTATGCTGGAAGTTCTAGGAGAGGATAGCAAATTGAGTATGAGCTTGTGTTGTTGATGTTTGGTGCTGTTTTGAATGGGTTATGGAAGAAATTTGTCACACCTTACTATTAGATCTATTTACGGTTTAATTAAAACCATTTTAGACCACATTGGATGGTCTTGGGCTCAAAAATCCATGAACAACGCTGATTTTTGGATTTTTACTGTTCATCGGGTAAAAATCCAGTTTTCTGGCCTAATTTCAAAAATTCATAACTTAATCTAGAAAAATAAAAATGGAGTGGTTCAAAATTATATAAATAGCTCTTTGAATTCTCTTTCAAAGAAAAATAATCTTATGAAACTAATTCCATTTGGAAAAGTGTCAGGTTTTTGTGAAATTCACCTCTGTCCATTTGGCAAAAATCCTTTTTCTAGATTCTGAACCTTAAATTTGAAAAATCATTAAAAATCTTGTAGCTAGCTATTTTCAACGTGCTACCTATTAATTTGAAGCTCATGATGTCAACTTTAAGCATACAAAATTTTATGCAGAAATTCGTTCGGTAACTTACTAAAACGTGGCTCTAATTTGGCATCCTGCTTAGGGATTACAGCACCAACCATAGGTACTTATACATAACCAAATACAAATATTTCCCCATGGTTCATCACCATACTTATCCTTGGATTTGCAGCATCCCTTTTGATTATTTAGTCCCTAAAATGTTATGTTACATATGGGGAATGAGATTTCAATGAAATCCCAGTAGCAAGATCAATCAACCAAAACATTAATATGCATCAATTATAGGCATTCTAACCTTTTACTATTAATAGGGAACTACTTTACCTTATACATGTAGCACTCTAACATGCAATAGCCAAGGCACATAAAGCAAGGAGTATAGCTACACAATCATCGTCATCATTATCATTTAGTTCAACCACATAATAGCACATGAAATTGCATAGCAATCAATGCAACACTCAACATTAAGGTTAATTAAATCTTATTACCTTGATCCAATGCTCTTTGATTTTCATGTTCTTCTTTCTTGCTTCCACAAATGCCAAGCCCTAACATGGAAATCTATAAAAAGGCCAGTAAGAATCATCAACCATTCCTCATAAAAATCAATAACATAACTCAAGGACAACCTTTGTCTCTTAAAGCATCCACCTTTGTTCTTTAAATTTTAGAGTTTATTTCCTTAACCCTAAAAATTCCCTCTTGACTTATTCCTACATGATTTTTCATATAGATTCCAAATATCTACTTGGATTTAACAAAAGAAAATCCCTTCTTTTACTTTTGAACTGACCGAACCATTAGGGTTCAAAATCCAAAAATTGCAACTTTGATTCTATGGCTTTTAACACTTGTTCTTTTGGTTTACCTAACACTATTTTCCATTTTGAACACAATAGAAGCCTCAAAACTTTGAAAAACAAATCCTAAGATTCAGTTTTGATCTTGGCCGAACCATACCTCTTGGAGTTCAACCATAAAAAGCTTTTCAAAACAACACTAAACCAGTTGGAACCATCTTAAATCATAATGTTCTAACTATGTTTAACAACAAAACCTCCTTCCCTACACTATACCCATTTTGGCCAGCAACAAAAAGGGACAAGAAGTGATTTTTCCAACCGTACAAATCAATAAAACAAGGCAAGGAACATCTTAGAACAACTTACCAAGCTTGGATCTTAGTTGGAAGATCAAATAAGCTTGCTTTTACTTGATCCCTTCACAAAATCACTCTTGCTCTCTCTCTTTTCCCTCTAAGCCGAAATGAGGTCTGATTATGGGGGAGGAAAAGCTCAATTAAGGCACCAAAATATCCCAACCACCATCATAAATGAGTTGCCAAGTGTCACCCTCCTACTTAGTCTTGAAATTTCTCTCTTAATTAAGTAAATCATAATGTAATTAAATTTCAAAGTCAAGATCCTCTCCATTGGTGGCTTGACACTTGGAAAGCTTTAATTACCATCCATTAGAGGCTTGACAAGTGGCAACTTGTGGGCCAAGTAAAGTGCAAGACTCTAGTCTTCACTTTATCGGCACACTTTTACTCCGAGTTGAACTTCTTTTCTATAATTACAGTATTCTGGCCTCTGTAATTATTTTTTGTCAAATTCATAATTTATTCTCCTTATTTTTATCTTCTCAAATTTCCCTCTTTGTCTAAATTTAATTTCCCAATAATTAAATAAAAAGAAAAATTAATTTCCTTCTCCTTAGTGATTTTTTCACTTTTCAAAGGAATTGGCAAAAATCTAGAATACTTGAGGGTCTTCTTTTAATTCCATAATCTCTTATAATTCCTTGGGATATCATAGAAATTTTCTTCAGATTTTATTCTCCATAAAAATATTTATTTGGAATTTTTCAAATAAAAGACCTTACACTAGCTTAAATCGCCCTTAAATTCCTTTGTAATTTCTATAAGGGCAATTTGATCATAAAACTAATTTTATAATCCCATATAATTCTCAAAGGACATCATCCTTATTTTTTCTTAATTTTCTGAGGCTTGGAAATATTTTTCCATAATTATCCTTGACCAATTTTTCCTTAATTAGTCAAACTTTTCATAATTGGCTTGGAAAACTATAATAATTATTTTCCACCATAAATATTCTATTTCTCTTTATCCTTTTTGGCCTTTAAATATTTAGGAATATTTCTTATTCCTAATTACCATAGTACTGGATGTGACAAAATTACCCTAGGACCTATGACTATTCAGTTCGGCCAACTCAAGAACTCAAGGGTAGGAATTGTTTCAATAATTTTTCATGGTTCCAATGGATTTAAAATGTGATTTTGTATAGGATTATGCTATGGAAGTATGTTTAAATTCATTGGAATCAAATGTGGAAATTTATGAACCTAAGGGGAGGTGTTCGGCCATCTTGAATTCATGGACTTATGATTCAATTTTGGTGGTTTTGATGCTTCCATTGAATTCCTTGGGTGTTTTTGTGTAGGGTTATGTGGAGGAATTGAATTTGGAAGCATTAAAAATTAAAGTTGGAAATTTTGACATCTTTTCTTGTAAAAATTCATTTCTGTTTTGACCAGAACTTAAGAAAGGGATTTGATTTTGTAAAATTTGATTTGATATTTGAATTCTACATGAAAAATCATGTAGGAATGGCCAAGGAGGTTTCTTGAATCAAAGGGAAAACAATTAGGCCAAAAATCCAAAGAAAAAGGGTTAATGTTTAAGTAATGTGGAATGTGTTTGAATAATTGTTGAATGATTGGCATTGGTGTTGGTTTGATAGGTACGTTGCCAAATCCTCAAGAAAACATCTTGAACTTAAAGCAAATCAAGGACCAAGTATTAAAAGGTAGCATTGAATTACACTTTGATTGCTTTTTTGCTTACATTGATGTGTTAATGTGTATGTGTGCAATGTGTGCCATGATGTGACTAAGCTTTATTACAAATGTTAATTGCAATGTTTGAATTATGTTACCTTAGCATTATGTCCATTGAATATGTGTATGATAGCTTACTTTCCATGGCATAAAAGTATGAACACCTAAACAAGATAAATGCACAAAAGCATTGCACGTAGTGTTTGAATAAATACATGATAATTGTGATTCTGTGCTACTTAGATTTCTTTGAAATCTCACTCTTATGTTTAACACCATCTAGGAGGAAGTTCAAGCAAGGACAAAGGTAAAGAAATTTTCCCAGAGGTCTAATGAACAATTAATATACCCTAGTGTAAATTTTGGAACTTGTTATATAATATTATGATTTTAGAAATGTTTGTTGGATAATAGCTCCTAATGTGAGCCAAGCACGTATGCCTATGTTTAGACATGTGAAGGTATAGTAGAATGTATGTTCAAGCATGTATTAAGTCCCAAATGATTAAGGATGGGTAAAAGGTTAAGAAAGAACTAAAACAAATTTAGTTAGGGGATGAACTTTTCCTAAAAATGACCAAACTTGGTACATATGAAATAAATAGCAAATGTTCGAATCTGAATTTGAGATTTGGTAGACTTATAGATCATATTATTAGCTTTAAATCAAGTGGTATATAATTAAATTTGGAATTTTTTGGAAAGAGTTATGCGCTCCCAAAGTTGGGCAAAACATACTGGAAATTCCAGAATTTACCAAATGAATAGTGCATAATTGTGTGGAAACTGGCATTGATCTATGAGAGATTGATACCTATGAATATTTTTTCTATGTAGACCATTTTGTAAGCTTTGCGTGAGACTTGGAACCATTCTATTTTGATTTTTCTACATTTAGTTATGATTTTTCAAAGTTGACCCGATTTTTGGGGGTTACAGGAATAGTAACCGAAATCAAAATTTTAAATCTTGGATTTTACTTACTTTGAGCATCGTGTAACGATTCTAAATGGTTCTAAATGATGTATAATGGGATTTAAAATGAAGGTGTGACAGTTTTGGTTATGTATAAGTGTATATGTTTGATGCTATAACCCCAAGTAGGATGCCAACTTGGAGCTATATTTTTATTAAGTTCCCAAATAAATCTCTTCACAAAATTTGGTATGCTTAAATTGCATGTCATAAGCTTCAGATCAATAGGTAGCACGTTAAAAATGGCCAACTATACAATTTATAATGATTTTCCAAAGTTAAGGTCCAGAATCTGGAAAAAGGGTTTTTTAACCAAAATGACATATTTGACTTTCACAAAAATCTGATACTTTCTCACAAGGAATTAATTTCCAAGATTATTTTTCCTTGAAAGAGCATTCAAATATATTTGCATAGAATTTTGAGACACTCCATTTCAATTTTTATAGATTAAGTTATGATTTTTTGAAGTTGGACCAGAAAAATTGGATTTTTACCAAATGAACAGTAAAAATCTGAAAATCAGCATTTTTATCAAAAATTTGAGCTCAAGACCATCCAACATGGTCTAAAATAGTTTTGATAGAACTTTAAGTCACTCTAGAAGTAAGGTGTAACATTTTTAGTATCAAAATAGAGGTTCTGGTATAGGATAGAACGCTCTGCTTAGATGATATGAGTTAAGGAAAAAAATGGCATTTTTTTCAGGAAACAAGATGGAGAACACTATGGATTGGGATGCTAAAACCGAGGGTTCAGTAAACCAGGGAGAGATACGCTACAGGGGCAAATTTTTCAAGACTGACAATGGAGCTGGACCAAGTGAGATCAAACTACTTCCAATCTTGAGGGAATTTCACACCATAAAAGACCTAGCTAAGGACTTTAGGGAGAGGGGCTAGTATATTAAGCCCGATGAGAATCAGAATGCCCATATGCACCTGAGATATCTAGAGGATATCTGAAAGCTCTACCATTATGTGACTAGGGAAGATGCTACCCTAGACATGATGGACTGGACATTAGTATTGCTTAGAGTACTCCCTGGGACCCAACTTTAGAAAAATGGTGTGAGAGACGTTTGTAATTGCATGGATAGTACTAGCTTCAACAATCTCATAGATGCCCTTGAGATCTTTGTGAGGAATACTTTTCCTTGATGTTAAGATGCGGAAGACTAGATCCTGACAACGATGGACAAGATCCTGTTTACACCCTTATGGCAGAATGAGTTCTATCACCTGGATCTGTGGAGGAGTGGATCCAGAGCCTTGAGGGCTTTGCCATTTCCCTCTTTGGGTAGTCAGTTGAATTTTCGTAACACTAATGTAGGACTTGTTTTAGCACAGCTAACCATAGTAGGTTAGTTTGGCATGTTTGATGGCTATGTATGTTTGAACCATATTGCTATGTCTGATGACTGATGCTTAAATGATGTATTATGAATGCATAGGTTGTTAAATGAAATCCAATCATGTTGTTTATTTCTTGTTCCTTGGTTATGCTATCTGTTTAGTTAGCTTAATGGTTAGAACCTGATAAATTGCTTCACTAGAGAGACCCTCAGAACACAATGCAAGGGTCCCTCCCAATCTGCTACGGTTAATTTTGGATCATGTAGAATAGCAACAAATGATTATTGAAGAGGTGAGGGCAACACAAGCTTGCTATAAACAAGAAAGAGACGTACAATAGCAGTAGGGGTAGTGGCAGCAGTGGCTAACCTTGATAGGAGGTAGTTAGAAGAAGAAATTTCCGCAGCTTAAGCATTAAAACAGCTGCCTAGACCGGCAATGCCACTAGTAGACCCTGACAGCATCTAGCAATAGATGACTCACTTTTGCAAGTATAATCCGCCATCATTTGACAGAGTGTTTGACGTCCAAGTGATAGAGGACTGGATTAACCACTTAGAAAAGATTTTCAAAGTTTTAGACTGTCCAACTGAGCGGAAAGCCTAAATGGCTATTTACAAGCCAGAAAAGGATGCCATGGACAAACACCGAACTCATTCTTGATGCTTGGAACATGAGAGTGACATAGTAAGTGTTCCTAGAGCAGTTTTACGAGAAGTATTTCCCGAGGTTAATTAGGGACGAAAGGGAAGCAGAATTCCTAACCCTGAAGCAGAAGGATAACGAGCCATTTAATGAGTACCTAGCTAAGTTTATGTCTCTCTCACTACTCCAGTTACCTTCGTTATCAAGAGGATGAGAGGTGGATGCCCAAGAAAATGGTTAGAAGACTGAAGTAGTTTGTAAGGGAGATGATTGCTCCCAGGTGGTTTGAGCACTTCAATAAGGCAGTTGAAGCTTGCCAAATTACAGAGAATAGCTTAAACCATTATCTGATGGTTAAGTCTACTCCCAAGTCAGAGAAGGGAGATTAGGGAGGCACCTCTTCTAATGCCAACAGGAAGAGAAAGAGGCCATGGGGTAATTAAAAGAGTAAGAAAGAAGGCAAGTCCCCAAATAGCAAGGAATGCCTAATTGTGGCAAGAATTATGGTAACAAACCGCATAGGGTCGGACAGGATGTCTGCTATACCTATAGTAAGCCCAGACACTTCTCAAGAGAATGCCTGCAGAATACAGAGAAGGCAAGGCCACGCGTCTAAGGATGAGTATTTGCCATCACAGGGGAAGAAACCCATAAGTCACCAGAAATGATCCAAGGTACGATCATTATTAACATCTCCCCTGTGATTGCAATGTTTAATTCGGGTGCTAGTCATTCTCTTCTCTCGTATGTTTATTCTAAAAGACTCAGCTTGGTTATGAACACGTTGTCTTATGACATGCATTTGTTTACACCAATATACTCTGGGATAGTACATTTGATATGTATGCCTTCCATAAAATTGATGTGGTAATCAGATTGAATTGGTTGTCATCCCATAATGACAAAGACAAAACCCTGATCCTATCCCTAAGAGAAATGGAGTTAAATCCAAAAGTTAAGTTGAACTTTGTAACTGAAGCCCAGATGGGTAATGGTACAATGAATGAAGCTAAATAAGACTAGTAGAGGTTAAGAGAAATGTGTGTTTTGTCATGATGAGCCAAGGGAAGTGGTGGCAATGAACAAATACAGAAGTGATTACCAGAGAACGTGGTTACTCTCATCATTGCAAACAAAGATCCTGTCACGACGAATAGACACAATAACTCTCAAATGTTGAGATGGTATCTCAACGAGACACAACAACTCTTAGACGTCGCATGAAGTAAGATTAGTGATTGAGCTCAAATTGTTTATACCATTTGATGGTATTTTCTATGTTTTTGTTACACTTTTTGGCTCATTTTTAATGATATTTGTGCTTAATTGAGATTAACAGTCTTTGTTCTAAGTTAGTGTTGCTCGAGGGTAAAATTGTCATATTTATTCATTAATTGCATTTAATTGATTTTTGGGACAATCGATACCTCAAACCATTTCTTTTTATTTTAGGACACTTAAGGAAAAAAAGAGCCAAGAGTGAAGACTAAGGAAGTGTAGCACACAAGACGCAATAATGCCTCTACCAGGTTTCACCGCAGCGAAGCAAGGATCCTCTACTTGAAGATCCTTCTGGGAAGGTTCACCACGACCAACTTCTATCTTCGCTGTGATAAAGACACCACATTAGCATAAATCTTCTCGGCCATGGTTCGCCGTGGCAAACCACTCGAATCAGCAACCTAGACCTGAACCATTTTTAGAAATTTTACCTACCCACTTTCAAAAACTGACCCAATACACCTCAATACCAGTTTAGAAACCCTATTTTCATGCAAGTGACATCATTCACTGAGACCACAGCCTCCATCTCTATTCTCTCTCATCTAACCCTAATTTCTTCTATTTTCCACTGTCAAACCTCCACCATGGGAAGCTTAGATTTATTCCTAGTTGAGATGCTTTAGATTTCTACGTGTGGCTAGGTGTTTTCCTTCCTCTTGAAGGTGTAGCAATGGATGGAGTTCAATGAGCTAAAAGGGGAGTAGTTTAATCCTAGTTCAGCTATGAATTTATGAATTTCTAGGTTTAGGATTTGCATTTTGTAGTTGAGCTACTTGATTATAGTTGTAATCGGCTTTGGATATTCATTTGTGTAGTGGATTGGTTATTGTAGAATCTTGAGCTTAAATATATGAAGTTTCATATATGTTAGTTGTAATCTTTTGATTCTCTCTACTCTTACATGGTTGTGTTTTGATATTGAGTAGATTTTGGTTGCATTTGACCTGTTGCATTGATCAATCTTTCTACACACACTAAGAGCACTTACCAGGATCTTGAGAAATGGAGTTCATTTATTAAGATTCTGGACTTAAAGAGTACTTTAAGGTTTATCATTTCGAAACCTAGTGATTTCTACTCCTATATCAATTGATTTTGAACTATGACAGCCTGAGCACACTTTCAAAAGGATCTTAATCATTATTTGGTTATCTGTTTACCTGCATTCATTACTCATTTCCTTAAAATCCAAAAATATTTTGTTTATCATTTATTCAATTTACTTAATGATTTTGATTGAGGTTTATCATTCTGTTTAGCTTGTGTCATTTATCTATCAATTGAGGTTTCAAGCCTTTTTAGATTGCATTTTAGGTAGCTTAGGTGCATATTTGTTCATAGTAGAGGTTTTCATTTTGCATAGCATCAAAATTTTTAGAAATACAAACAAATATACTGATTTTCTATACCTTTAGCATTTTCACCCTGCATCTGCATCGTCCAGAACTTTGTCTTGCTCTCTGTGACCTTTCGCCATGGCATACTTCTGCTTTCGCAGTGGCCAACTAGCAAAAATTCAAGAGGATCCCTCTCAGGATACCTTTACTGTGGCCAACTTCTGCCTTTACCGTGGTGAACTCATCTGGACAAGTTTTGAAATTTGACCCTTTTTGCCTTTCTTTCTGTGCATACACACCCATACTCATACATACACTTGCATCCATCACAATTCATACTTTTATCTGACTTTGTGTGCTGCAAGCCAATTTTGTTTGCCCTTTCTCTGTGATTTTGTTCTTGCATGCCACGAAAAACCAAGCTTGTACGCTTTAACTCTGAGATTGAGAGAAAACTTAGAGAGATAAGAAGAGAGAAGAGAGTTGAGGGGAAAAGTGAATTAGTGGTTGAACAAGAAAACATCTCTGTGGAATCTAGCCTATGTAGTAGAGTGAACCTATTGAAGAAGAGATCATGGTTAATTTACCACCTAACCCACCTAATCCTAACCCTAATGCTAACCAAGTGAGGAATGGAGGCAATGGAGGGAATGGAGAATAAGAAAGAGTAGGAGAAAATAATGGGCACCCTAGAAGAAGAATAATTAGGGAAGCCACCATATTTGATGTCAATTTTAACTCCTTTACTGCTGCATGTCCAAATTTTGAAGTTAACTTTGAAATTAAAGGTTTATTGATTAATTCACTTCCAAAATTTCATGGCTTGATAGGAGAAGATCCTTATCTTCATTTGCAATCCCTTTCTATGGTTTATCAGAGCATGAAGCCTATGGGAGCATCGTTGGATCAAGTGCTGTATAAGATCTTCCATTTATCATTAGAGGGTAAAGCTCGAGAGTGGTGCATGAGCCTTCCAAGGCATATGGCTGATGTATATCACAGTCAGGGGAACTTAAGGAAAGCATTCTTGGAGAAATACTTTCTGGCTTCTCAAACTTCATCGATGAGAAAGGAGATCTATTCAGCTAAGCAAGATTACAACGAGTCTCTTTATGACTATTGGAATAGATTCCAAGACTTGCTCTCAAGATGCCCGCACCATCAAATTCCGCATGAACAACCAGTGCAATATTTTTATGATGGGTGAAGAACCAAGAGAAGGGTATGTTTGATACTGCATCAAGAGGATCTTTGATAGACTCCACCGCTGAAGAGGCTTGGGATTTGATCAAGAAAATGGCCCTGGATCATTAGCAATATGGTGTGGGAGACACTACGGTACATGAGTTAGGAGATTCTACAGTTCATAACAGAAGAATGGACACCATGGAATCAAAGGTTGATTCTTTGGAAAGCAAAGTGACTTCTCAATTATCCCTTATCACTACAAAGTTGAAGAATATGAATATGCATAGGCCAACACTCCCTATGGATATTACTGCCCCTAGTTGTGAGACTTGTGGTTTGATTATGCATATTTCTAGTGTCTGTCCAGGCCGATATGAAGAGGTATCTGTGGTTTTCCAAGGTCATCCAAATCAGAAGTGGGACCCTTACTCTAATACTTATAATGAAGGGTGGAAACCAAACCCTCGACTTGGTTGGAGGAATGAAGAGAGTAGACCTCAAAACAGATTTTATAAGAGTGGAGGACTTGGTTCATCCTTAAACCAGTTCCAAAACCAACCTTAAGCCTTAACCATTCCTCCGAAAGAAGACACAAATCAACTCCTGCATAATATGAAGGCTTTGATGAAAGAAGAAAGGACATCCAATGCTAATCAGTTTAACTCTTTGGCTTCCTTGATTCAGCAAGACTCCTCTAAAAATGATGCCTGATTTAGTGCCCTTAAGAAAAGAATGGAGTATTAGGAGACAAAAGATGAGAACATCAACTCATATGTAACTCAGTTATCTAATAACATGAGTGAGCAGCAAGCTAAGAGCAGCGACACTATTCCCTCCAACACTATTATAAACCCTAAGGGTTTGAATGCTATCATCCTTCGAAGTAGGAAGCAAGTAAAGTTTAATAAAGAGGAGGATGAGATTGTTGATGAGGAGATTACTTGTGATGAGTTGCCATCATCACCTCAAGAGATCAAGAAGTCCGAAAGCTCTAAAGAGATGAAATTGCGACGGAAGGAGTCCACTACCAAGCATGATGGCAAAGGGAATACAAAGGAATCTGAACTAAGGAAGAATGGAGCCTTAAGCAAGGAAGGTAAAGAGGTAAACATCAATGAACTATCTTTTCCTCATTCTTACTTGAAAAATGTAAAAATAGGTAACGAGAGGTAAGATCATGAGTTGCTTGAGACTTTTAGGAAGGTAGAAGTCAATATTCCCTTGCTTGACCTGATTAAAAAGATTCCAAAATATGCAAAAGTTCTTAAAGAGCTGTGTACACAAAAGAGGAGATTTAAGCCTAATGAAAGAGTCCAATTGCCCTCTAATATGTCTGCCTTGTTTAAACCCCAAATCCTAGTAAAATGCCAAGACACTGGATCTTTCACCATCCCTTGCACTACAGGAAAAGTCACTATAGGGGGAGCCCTGTTAGATCTAGGAGCAGCCATTAATGTCATGCCTAATTCCGTTTACACTTCACTAAGAGTCAAGACTCTTAAGTCTACTACTGTTGTACTTCAACTAGCTGGTAGGACTATTAGCTACCCTGAGAGCATTATTGAGGATATTTTAGTCCAAGTTAAGGATTTGGTTTTTCCTGCTGATTTCTATGTGCTTGACATATCTTCTGAGCTTGTAAATGACACCATATTAATCCTTGATTGACCTTTCTTAAGGACTGCTAATACCATGATTAGTATGAAAGAGGAGACTATTATAATGGAAGTGGGTGATAATAAGGTTTCTTTTAACATGTATGAAGTAATGAAACATCCTTATGAGAACTATTCACTTTTGGGTGTTAACATGATAGACATTGCTGTTGAGGATGCTCGCTCTGAACTTGAATTGCAGCATGATTCTTTTTACTCTGACCTTTACTCTACTGATTCTAATGATGAAGATGCATCTATTTCTTCTTTTTCATCTCTTTATTCATCTCTTTCTACTTGATCAACTTAAAGTTGGTTCAATGCTTGGAGAGGAAGGAAACTGCAAAGCTGATCATATTCAACCAGAGCTGTCATTGGTTGAAAGAAAGGGGAGTAATCTGTTCTCTCTTGAACTTCATAAACTGGTCCCTTCTGTTGTGCAACCATCCATGCTTGATTTGAAACCTGTCATACCTTACTATAATATTGACTTAGGTTCCTTTCAAAATCATTTTTGACCACATTGGATGGTCTTGGGCTCACTTTTTACCATAAAAATGCTAATTTTCGGATTTTTAGTGTTCATCGGGTAAAAATCCAGTTTTTCTGGCCCAACTTCAAAAATTCATAACTTATTCTACAAAAATCCAATTGGGGTGTTTAAAAATTCTACTTAAAGCTCTTTAAGTCCTCTTTCAAGGAAAAATAATCTCATTGTCCAATTCTTTATGAGAAAGCGTCAGGTTTTTGAGGAAACAACATTGTCCATTTGCCAAAAACCCTGATGTCCAGATTCTGACCATTAACTTTGAAAAATCATTATAAATTGTATACTAGCCATTTTTAACGTCTTAGCTATCAATTTGAAGCTTAGGATGTCATCTTTCATCATACCAAATTTCACAATTTAACGCATTCGGGAACATAATCAAAAAGTCACATGAACCGGTCAGGGTCAGTGTGCTTCCAGCACTATTAGTTTAATATTTACATAACCAAAATAAGCTCACGAATTTTGTGGCTAAACTCCACAAATCAACCTTCAATCTGCAGCTTCCCTTTTGAAGATTCAGGCCCTAAAATGTTACATGATTCTTGGGGGATGAGATTTTTGGAAATCCCAGTAGTAAATTAACCAACTATATCACCAAGCAAGCATCATTATTATGCATGATCACATTAGCTACTATGGATAAACTAACATGCTTATCATTTGGCAAACTCAATCATACAAAGGCCAAAGCAAGATACTATAAAGAGCAGCCACATAACAATCAAGAGAGCTCAATCACAATAATAGCAATTAACCATACAATAATCAACAATGCTAGTTAGTGGTAGTAGCTAGGTTTAACTTACTACCTTGCTTCAAAAGTCTTAGCCTTTCTTCCTTCTCCTCTTTCCCTTGGCAAATATCAAACCCTAACCATGTGATTCAACAAAAATGGCAGCAAGAATCATTATCCAACCATGAAAAAGTAAGAACATACATCAAAATGATTCTTGAACCATAGAGTTCCCTCCTTTGTTCACTAGTTTTAGATTTGGTTCTCTTTAACCCTAAAAATCACTCCTTAACTTGTTCCTACATGGATTTTCATGTAGATTCCAAAAATGGGCTTAGATTTGTGAAAATAAAACTGATTCTTCCAGCCACAAACCGACCAAACCACTAGAGGTTTTGACCCAAAATTTTCAGCTTTGCTTTTAGGCTTCCAACACTTGTTTCTTTTAGTCTACCCTACACCATTCCTCATTTTAAGCATCATGGAAGCCTTAAAACAATGAAAAGCTCATCCTAGGGTCCAGTTCTTCACTTGGCTGAAAATAACTCTCACAACAACAACCATGAAAAATGCTTTAAAATCACTTAAACTCACTTGCCAACACTAGGATCTAGCTTGTGTTGTTGTGTCTTAGCAAGTGTTATGATCAAAACTTCTTTCCCCTTTTTATTAATCAGTTTGGTCCACATTAAGAGAGGAAAGAGACAGATTTTAAACCATAAAAATGAAAGAAACCAAAGCAAGAACACTTCTAGGACCAAGATCTAACCTTGAAACCTTACTAGGATGATCAAAAGTGCTCCCTTTCTCCTTGTTTCCTCTCAAACTCTCTCTTTTTCTCTATTTTTCTCCCTTGCACGAAATGAACATCTGAAAATGGGGAGAGAAGAGCTTGATTAAGGCTTCAAAATATCCCAACCACCTTCTTTAATGATAGTCCAAGTGTCATTACCCTACTAAGTCTTGATTCCTCTCTCTTAATTAACATAATTCCAAATGAAATTATTTACTAAAGTCAAAATCCTCTCCATTTATGGAATGACACTTGGCTAATTCAAATCTTCTCCTTCAAGAGCTTGACACATGGCTTAATAGGATCCCTTGGATTAGCAAGACACCAATCTTGCTTTATCGGTATACTTTAGGCTCTGAGTTTAACTTCTTTTTTATAATTACAGTAACTTAGTCTCTGTAATTATTTTCTGCCAGATCCTTAATTTATTCTCCTCATTATTATCTTCCCAAATTGTCCTCTTTGTCTCAAAATTAATTTCCTAATATTTAAATAATAAGGAAAATTAATTTCCTTCTCTTTAGGGATTTTTCCACTTTTCACATTTATTTGGAAAAATATTGGACACTTGAGGTTCTCCATTTAATTCCATAATTCCTTATAATTCCTTGGGATCTCATGGGAATTTTCTTGGGATTTTATTCCTCTTAAAATATTTATTTGGAATTTTCCAAATAAAATCCCTCAATTAGCCTAAATCACCCTTAAATTCTCTTATAATTTCTCTAAGGGTAATTTGGTCATAAAACCAACTTTATAATTTCATATAACTCTCAAAGGATGTTATCCCTATTTTTCCTTAATTTTCCATGGCTTGAAAATATTTTTCCTTATTTACATTTGACCAATTTTCTTTAATTAGTCAATTTCCTATAATTGGCTTGGAAAATTACTGTAATTATTTTCCACCAAAATTCTTTAACTTTTCCTTATTACTTTTAATCCTCAATAATTTGAGAATATTTCTTATCTCTAATTATCATAATACTGGATGTGACAAAACCCCTACCCCCACTCTGAAATATGCTTTCCTTGAGTCTAATGCACAATTACCTGTTATTATTGCTAACTCGCTGAGGGTGAGGAAGAGAGACTCTTATCTGTTTTAAGAGAGCATAAGAGGGCAATAGGGTAGACCTTAGCGGATATTCCTGGAATTAGTCCAGCTATTTGCACACACAGGATTCTCCTTAGTGAGGGATCAAAACCAGTGAGGTAGCCCTAAAGACGACTGAACCCTCTTATCCTTAATGTAGTTAAGAAGAAGATTACTAAGCTTTTGAGTGCAGGGATTATCTATCCCATTTTGAATAGCAAATGGGTCAGTCTGGTACACATAATACCCAAACAGAGTGGGGTGACAGTGGTTAAGAATGAACGGGATGAGCTTATCCCTATAAAGGTGCAAAATTCATGGCATGTGTGCATAGACTATAGAAAACTTAATGACGCCACATGAAAAGATCACTTCCCTATCCCTTTCATAGATCAATTATTGGAGAGGCTTGTTGGCAAGTCACACTATTGTTTTTTAGATGGCTTTTCAGGTTATTTTTAGGTTCCTATAGCCCCTGAGGATCAGGACAAAACCACATTTACATGCCCTTTTAATACCTTTGCTTATCATAGGATGCTATCTGGGTTATGTAACGCTCTAGGCACCTTTCAAAGGTGCTTGATGGTGATTTTTAGTGACCTCGTTGAGAAAGACATGGAAGTTTTTATGGATGACTTCATAGTCTATGGGGAGAGTTTTGATCAGTGCCTGAATAGCCTAAAGCAAGCTTTTGAGAGGTGCATAGGTAAGAAGTTGGTCTTAAATTTTGAGAAATGTCATTTTATGGTGGATAGTGGGATAGTTTTAGGCCACCTAATTTCCCAAAAGGGGATTGAGATTGATAAGGGTAAGATTGAAGTTATTTCCTCACTTCCTTACCCCACCTGTCTTAAAGATTTGAGATCCTTCTTAGGGCATGCAGGGTTTTACTAGTGATTTATTAAAGATTTTAGTAAAGTTGCCTTACCCCTTTCTACTTTGATGAAAAAAGATGTGAAATTTAACTTTGATGACAATTGTAGACATGCCTTCGATACTCTTAAATCTATGCTTGTTTCACGTCTAATTTTAACTGCACCTAACTGGGATTTACACTTTGAACTATCATGTGATGTTTCTAATTTTGCAGTGGGTGCCATGCTTGGTCAAAAGGAGGAGAAGCAAGCCAAAGTCATAGCTTATGCTTTTAAAATACTTGACCCAGCTCAAGTTAACTATACCACCACCGAGAAGGAGATGTTTGCTATTGTTTTTGCCTTGGATAAGTTCAGGCAATATCTAATCAATTCTCGAGTTGTTGTGTTTATGGATCATGTGATGGTCTGATATTTGCTCAAGAAGCCACAATCCAAGCCAAGATTGATAAGGTGGGCTTTGCTTCTATAAGAGTTTGATATTTGGATAAAAGATCGAGCCGGGACAGTGAGTCAAGTAGTCGATCACCTAAGTAGGCTACCAGAGGACACAAGGGGAGTAGACTCTTCTGAACTCACTTGTGATTCTTTTCATGATTCTGCTTTATATGCTGTGGTTGTTAAAGAACCTTGGTATGCTGATAAGAAGTGGATCCCTATCTTGTGCTAGTTTGACAAGAAGTGGATCCCTGTCTCCCTTCTACCCTCTAGCATCTCTAGGGCTCACATGTTGGCGATTCAAGGCAAAGGTGCGAATTAAGGCCCATGCAGCTTGTGGCTCCATTAACTCAACTGATCTATTAGCTGTAGCATCTAACACCTCAGCATCATGTGGCAACAACCCATTATAAAAATACCGGACAAGGTGCTCTTTAATAATCTGGTGATTTGGGCACTTGGTAAGGATATCTTGGAATCAGCTCTAGAATTAAGAGAAAGTTTCCCCTTCCTCTTGCTCAGCAGAAGATATCTCCTTCATAGCAGTGGAGATCTTCGTAGATGGAAAGTATTTTTCAAGAAAAGCTCTCCTCAGTGTAGTCCAAGATTCATACGGATTGTCCACATATAGTGGTAGATTCATATACCACTCCTTGGCTTTCCCTTCCAGAGATAGGTGAAAAACTCTTCACAGCACATCTTCAATCCTCGCCCTGGCTGGTTTCATAGACAAGCATTGCATATGAAGATACTTTAAATGAGTGTATGGATTTTCACCTGAAAACCATTGAATTTAGGAAGTGAGTGTATTAATTGACTCTTGAGTTCAAAATCATTTTCAAAAATAGGCAATGCACCAGGCAAAGGTTCAAAATTAGCATCGGACTGAGTAAGGTCTTTAATGGTTTTCCCTCTTTATGGCCCATTAGTAACATTGAATCCTATATTCTCACCAGCTCCCTCATGTCCATTATCATTCAACCCATTGCCCCCAGTTGGTTCATTTTGCCTAATGTCATTAGGGTTCATCCCATTACCACTCGCACCTTCTATGATTGGAACTTCTATGAGTGTTTCCACTTGGTTTTCCTCCTCTTCACTAGTAAGTGGGTCGCAAATATCTCTCCAACTCAGGTTGATAAGGCACTAAAGGTTTAGTCCTTCTTCGCATGCACAGTTAAGAGATGCAAAAATTCTTTATACACAAGCAATTCAATTAAAAAGGATGAATGAATGGAGTGCAAGAGTATAGGGTATGGATGAATAATGAAAGAATATAACTATACACTTAAATGAAATGCGGAGTGTGTCACACCTTACTTATATAGTACCTTAGCAGTCATTTAGAACCATTCCAGACCACTTTGGATGGTCTTAAACTTAAAAATTTCAATTTGGACGTTAATTTTTGGGAAATTACTGTTCACTGTCCAGTTTTCAGATTACAGGTCCAACTTTGAAAAATCATAACTAATTCTAGAAAAATCGTATGGAGGTGTTCCAAAATTCTACGGAAAGCTCTTTCAATGCTCTTTGAGGGAAAAATATTCAACTGAACTCATCCTCACTGAAAACGTACAGTTTATTGGATTAAAAATTACTATTCATTTGGTAAAATCTGGACTTTCCAGATTCTGCGCCTTAACTTTGAAAATTCATATCTCTTCGTATACCAATCCAAATGAGGTGATTTACCACTCATTTTGAAGCTTGGGATGTGCACTATAGGTATACCAAATCTCGTGATTTAACTCATTCATTTGGTAGGTCAAACTGAAGCTCAACACTAACTGCTTCAGGACCTACGTTTTATCCTTTAATATCTCCTTACTTTAATTCTTTTTATTTCTTTGACATACATAGCATGGGCTTAATCTTTCTCATTCATACTCATATACTTTCATTCATTCCATAAACATCCTAAGCATATACATTGAAGTAATGGCATTCAGAACATAATTTACAGCATAGGAGAATTATACATTGAATATTAATATCATTCATTTGCCTTAATAATTCTCCACTTCTTCTCCTTGCTTCTCATGCCATTAGTGCCCATCATTGATTGACCTAAATGGTTGGTTAGGAAGGGAGTGAGATTCGGGGGAATCTCAGTAGCAAACAATACCATATTAATCATGCTAAATGGATGCTCATGCACTACACGCAACTTGTTTATTCTCTTGTTAATTAGTGACATACTAGCATGCTCAAAGCTAACTTCTTGATGCATGGCCATGGAGACATAATCTACTCATCATGAATAGCAATTACAGCAGCTAAAATATGTCACAATAACATTCAATAACATGTACACGGCAACACACAAGCATACAACATCAAACAATGACAATAGGTAAGTTCACTACCTTGCACCTCAAGCCTTCCTGTTACTTTTCCTTTGACTCCCTTGACTTTCCAACCATGTTAGCTTTTGGTCAACATCATCAAACATCCTCTTGGATGTTCCAAAGGTCCTAAACATAGTCATAATGATCATACAATCTATTAGGACCACTAGATTACATAAAGTTCAAAGCTAGCTCTCTTGAACCTCAACCTTTTCTCTTAGTCTTAGGGTTTTCTTTCTAGCTTTTCTAACATAAATCTTATCATTTTACATCCTTATGATCTATTTCCTGTCAATTAGGACCACTTTAGATGGCTTTAGATTCAAGAATACCAAATCTGAAAATTTTGGTTCGCGGGTACTGTTCACGCAGAATCTCCAGAATTTTTGCTCAACTTTGAAAATTCATAATTAAATCTAGAAAACTCCAAATTGAGTGCTTCCAAGTCTCACTGAAAGCTAATTAAGTTAAATTTAAAGGAAAAATAGTTTCAGGAACCAATTCTACGCTGAACAGTACCATAATTGTACGGAACTCGACACCCTTTCAAAAGCTTAACACTGTTTCCAGATTTCAAACCCTAACTTTGAAAAATCACCATAAATCGTACACATATCCAAATGAAGTGTTCTACCCATGGATTTAAAGCTCACAGAGTGTACTACAAGCATACCAAATTTCAGAATCAGATGTGAACAGTAACTAATTCGAAATAGGTATCAAATCAGATGCTACAGCCACCACATACCTTGATCTTGAAGCTTGAACTTTGTTCCTTCTTCTTGGCCTTCACTCCTACGTTTTTCTCTCTAAATTTTGGCAGAGTTTCCCCACTTAAACTCATGTTGGCTGAAAATATGAAGGGGAAGAGGCTCTATTTATAGCCAAAAAGTTGGCTTGAATGGACCAAAATGCCCTTAGTGGCTAATAGAAAGGGTAAGGGCAAATTTGGAAGTTCAAGTGGACTTTTGCATCATCATTGCATCATCTTATTACATCATGCTTATCTCAGCCTTCTAGAAGATGCCAAGTGTCATGAAAGTTGTGGAGGAGATGGGAGATTAGATCCTAGCCGTTGGATCAAACTTGTTTCATAAGCTTCGTCGGAATTTACTTGGCCCACGGTTCTCCGGCTTTCTTTATGGCCTTTCGGAGCTCAGAAAATTGTTCTGTCTGCTTTATAAATTCCCTTTAATTCTAGATAATATCTATGAATTTTCTTAGGCCATAACACTTCCTTTAAACCTTGCATAAAAATTCATTTACCAAAATGCCCTTTTATCGGCAAAATCGGCTCTTTAATTTATTAAAGCCACTCCACTGGTCTTTTGGTTGCGGGACTAATTTTATAAATTGTTACAACCTTTCAACCATTTAACCTCATTTTTGTATACATTTTTGAGGTCTCTTGCTATTTTAAATAATTACCTCACATGGTATACTTTTTACCGGTAATAACCTCATAAATTCCGTTGAAGCTGCCTCAGGGGTATTTTCATCTTTTCTCTTCATAGAAGAGCCTTAGAATATTATTTCCCATTTTCTAGGATTTTCTTAGAATTTTCTGTACCCTCTTCCACTTTTACCCCTGTTGGTCATAACTTTCAGAATTTACAGTTTAGTCCCTGGTTGGACTTAACTTCATATAATCCTCTCTTTGAGGCTTCTAACTCAACCTTTGGCCTATATCTAGTCTCATTTCTCTCTCTGGGCCTTCGAGACTTTACTGGAGCATCTAACTTTATTACACTTTAGCCCTTTAAAACTTTTACTTTGCAGTTTAGTCCCTGAAACTGCTTTAACTTCCTTTCTCGTCTTTGGGACTTCTGCTCACAGGGCTCTGGTAACCTATTTAATTTAGGCTATTTTTGGAACTTCTAGGCCTAAAAGTCTGGTTGTTACAGAGTGAGTATGTATCAGCCAAGACTCAGAAATAAATTTTTAGCTCAAAAAGGTTTTTCGTCGTGGCTAAACTCGAGTTCGTCATGACTAAAGTATTCACTGAAGCAAACCCAGAAAAATGGAAAGCAGTTTGTCGCGAAAAAACAAGGGTTGGTCACAACTAAAAATCTTTACAGAATCAACTTCAAAATAGGGCAATAGAAAAAACAGAGCACTCACAAAACAAGAGGTATTAACGCCCCACAAGGATTAGCAAGTTGTAGTAACAAGCCAGTAACTACATTATTGGTGAAAGAAATCTAAAGAACTAACAAAAGAAACACAAATGCAAAACTTGAAAGAAATCAAGATATTTATGAGGTTTCTAAAAATTTTCTATGCAAGAGAGAAAAATTCTATGGTTAACACTAAAGACTCTAAGACAAAAGAAATGTAAATGCAACTACTAGATAGCCTCGATCATACGGTTTGAACCCAAGCTCAACATCTAAGTTGACACCAAAATTGCACAAGGAACCAAATCAATGGCTCCCCGATAACAACGCTAGTTTGATGAAGTCTTAGTCATTATGGGCTCTTAAAAACAATTAGTTCCGGAGAGGAATGCATTATAGAGACACAATCCGGGTTGTGTTCACTTCAAGGAGCCTGACTTGTTCCTATGCAATCTTAGTGACAAAACTGTGTGGAAAGATAAAATTGGGGGGATTTTGAGACCGAATTAAATTCCAATAAAATCAAAAAGGAAGTGGAAAAGTCTTTTTGGTTTTTTACTTTTAGTAAATTAAGGGCATGAAAACAATCAAAAGGATAAGTTGTAAACTTAATTGATAATATGCCCCTTGGAGAATTGATTAAGCCTTCATCACTTCAAAATATGTTGGGAATTTACTTAAAACCAATCTTAGCTAGTTTAGAAAACCTTCCAGACTTAGGTAAACTAGTATGTTCAAGAACCCTTTGACCCAAAGACTCACAACAAAACTAACCACCCTCATGAATGAACACTTGGTGAGACTGATGCAATGGTAACAACAACTTAAACACAATAACTAATTATGCTAACAAGGTACCATAATTAATCAAAACCAAACTTGGATTGAAACCAATCAAATTCACAAGACTAAGTGCAGAATTCTCATTACAAAATAAATACCAAGGCATAAATTCTCAGAATCCAATCCAAAATAACAAGATAATAACAATGAAGTTTAGCTTTAATAACAACCTAGAATTTCTAACGAAGAATAACTAAAATGTTATTAAAGTAATAGAAAAGATGAAGTAAAACTCCCTAAATTAAGTCCCAAGCTCAGGCCCTCATTAATACTCCTAAAAGCAAAACGTCCTAGCCTCTCATGGCCTCAAAAACAGCTCCTCTAAGCTCTGAAATCACAACACCAGCCATAACCGATGAAGGTTGAAGATGACTGATGCAGAAAACTGATGGGATGAGGTGGGGAAGAGGTGGAAATTGGTGGAAATCAATAAGAGAACCCTAAGAACCCTTAAAGAACCCTAGGAGATGAAAATAGAAGTGTTTGGATGGTGAATGGTGACTGGTTCGCATTGTATATATCCCAAAATCACAATCTGAGGTTCAAAACCTGATTCTGTGTCAGCGTCTTTTTCGTCACGACCAAACATACATTTTGTCACAACTAAATGGTCAAAACGAATAGTTGCGTTTAGTTGGGCCTTTTCTAGAATTCCTATAATATATTGGGCCTTAACTGCAATTTTCTCAAACTCAGGTCCTTTGGAGATATTTTTCACTTGACCCTTGACCTGAAAATCAAATTAAGCACTTGTAATATCTAATTCAATTTCGTAAATGATGATTAATTAATTAAAATGATGCACAATTGACAGTTTTGCCCCTACAAAGTGCTTAATAAGAAATCAAAACCACATTTATAAATTACTGCAATTAATATCAAAGCGTGCATTTTAAACAAATTAATTCCTCTAAAAACATACAATTGGACATGAATTAATATAGTAAAACTTGGTCAAATCAAACGTACAAATTAATTAACATTCAAAAACATAAAACATACAGCCTTAGTCAATTTCAATTACAGAAACAAAAGTTAAAACATTAGCAATTTCAATAATTTAGCAAACAATTTATCCCTAAACCAGAAATTGAAAAGAGCTAAACCCAAAAACTAATCAAAATGCGAAAACAAGGATTCAGTTGAACAGAAAACTATAATGGAGCAAAAATAATTGCTCATCCTATCATCTTCTTTCAACTACAATCATTTCAAAGGAACTACTAAACAAAATAAGGGGACCAACCTGAAGCTATAAAATTTGGAGAACAAGCCGCGATAATGACGATACTAGAGGATGCGAATGACGAAGGAGGACACAGAGAGGGACGATGATGGAGGACGATCAATAAAAACAAAAGGAAAGATCGAAAATGATATGGGGATGGCAGTTTAGAGGATTGCGATGTCTGGGAACAGGTTAGGAACCTAAAGGGGGCGCTAGAAATTTCAAACCCAGGTAGAGCGAAATGAACAAAAATAGGGGTTTTAAAAAATAATACTTGACGGTTTTTCATTATAACTGTCAAGTATTGGAGAGAAATATTTGACGGTCTTAATTAAAAATTGTCAAGTATTATTAAACTTGACGGTTTTAAGAGAAACGGTCAAGTTTCCTTTGATAATACTTGACGGTTCTAAGAAAACCATCAAGTATTATGAAAGTAAACTTGACGGTTTTAAAAAAAGGGTCAAGTATTATCAAAGGAAACTTGACGGTTCCTCTTAAAACCGCCAAATTTTCTTCTCCCAACCATATTTGATGGTTTTTTGTTATAACCTTCAAGTATTTCTAATTCTGTAGTAGTGCTTGTTTATGTATTGTAATGTAATATTTCTCCTTTATATTGATATATGTCACATCCAGTAATATAAAATTTAGGAATAGGGATATTCCTAAATAATTAAGGGTCAAAAATGACAAGGAGAAATAGAAGAATTTTGGTGAAAAATAATTATTATAGTTTTCCAAGCCAATTATGAAAAGTTTGGCTAATTAAGGAAAATTGGTCAAGAATAATTATGAAAAAAATATTTCCAAGCC
Organism: Neltuma alba; assembly: GCF_004799145.2. NCBI lineage: Eukaryota > Viridiplantae > Streptophyta > Magnoliopsida > Fabales > Fabaceae > Neltuma > Neltuma alba. Next base: position 243,195 of record NW_021636847.1, read on the forward strand.
TCAGAAAATTAAGAAAAATGAGGATAATATTCTTTGAGAATTATATGGGATTATAAATTGGTTTTATGACCAAATTGCCCTTAGAGAAATTACAAAGGAATTTAAGGGCGATTTAAGCTAGTTTAAGGTCCTTTATTTGGAAAATTCCAAATAAATATTTTTAAGGAGGATAAAATCCCAAGAAACTTCCTATGATATCCTAAGGAATTATAAGAGATTATGGAATTAAAAGAAGACCCTCAAGTATCCAAGATTTTTCTCAATTCCTTTGAAAAGTGGAAAAATCACTAAAGAGAAGGAAATTAGTTTTCCTTTTATTTAATTATTGGGAAATTAAATTTGAGACAAAAAGGGCAATTTGGGAAGATAAAAATGAGAAGAATAATTTATGGATCTGACAGAAAATAATTACAGAGGTCAGAGTATTGTAATTATAGAAAAGAAGTTAAACACGGAGTAAAAGTGCACCGATAAAATGTTAATCAAAGTTTGTACTTTGCTTGGCCCATAAGTTGCCACTTGTCAAGCCTTCAATGGATGGTAATTAAAACTTTCCAAGTGTCAAGCTACCAATGGAGAGGATCTTGACTTTGAAATTTAATTACATTATGATTTAAGTTAATTAAGAGAGAGGATTAAGACTAAGTAAGCTTTTGACACATAGCATATCATTAATGATGGTTGGTGGGATATTTTGAGCACATTAATTGAGCTCTTCCTCCCCTCATTTTCAGATCATATTTCAGCCAAGGTGAGATCAAGAGAGAAAAGAGAGAACTTGAAGTGAAATCAAGAGAAAAGCAAGCTACTTTGATCTTTCAACTAAGATTCAAGCTTGGTAAGTTGTTCTAAGATGATTCCTTGCTTGTTTACTTAATTTGTATGGTTGAAAATCCTAGTTTCTCTTCTCTTTTGATGCTGGCCGAAACATATATATATTGTAGAGGAGGAAGTTTTATGGTTCAATCTTGTTAGAACACTTCAAAGCATGATAGATCCTAGTGGTTACAAGTGGTTGTAGGTTGTTTTTGAAGTGTTTTCTTTGATATCTCTCTCAAAGTTCATTTTGGCCAAAGAAAGATTTGAACCCTAGGATTTTTTTTCCAAATTTTTGAGGCTTCCATTGTGTTCAAAATGGAAAATAGTATAGGGTAAACCTAAAGAACAAGTGTTCGAAGCCATAGAATCAAAGTTGCAATTTTTGGATTTTTAACCCAAATGGTTCGGTCAAGCTGAAACTGAAAGAAGGAAATTTATTTGTTAAATCCAAGTAGATATTTTGAATCTACATGAAAAATCATGTAGGAATGAGTCAAGAGGGAATTTTTAGGGTTTATGAAAACCAACTCTAAAAATTCAAGAACAAAGATGGAAGCTTTAAGGGGTTTAGGAGTTATTTGAGTTATGTTATTGATCTTTATGAGGAATGGTTGATGATTCTTACTGCCCTTTTTGTGTATTGCCATGTTAGGGTTTGGCATTTGAGGAAGCAAGAAAGGAGAACAAGAAAATCAAAGAGCATTGGATTAAGGTAGTAAGATTTAATTGACCTTAATGTTGAGTGTTGCATTGATTACTATGCAATTTCATGTGCTATTATGTGGTTGAATTAAATGATGATGACGATGATGATTGTGTAGCTATACTCCTTGCTTTATGTGCCTTGGCTATTGCATGTTAGAGTGCTACATGTATGAGGTAAAGTAGTTCCCTGTTAATAGCAAAAGGTTGGAATGCTTGTAATTGATGCATATTAATGTTTTGGTTGATTGATCTTGCTACTGGGATTTCTTAAAATCTCATCCCCCAAATACAATCTAACATTTTAGGGCCTGAAACTACCAAGAGCAAGCTAAAGAATTGGAGGCTAAATTATGGTGTCACACCATAAAAATTCGTGGACTTTTGGTTATGTATAAATATCAATGGTTGGTGCTGTAATCTCTAAGCAGGATGTCAGTTTAGAGCCACATTTTATTAAGTTACTGAATGAATCTCTGCATGAAATTTAGTATGCTTAGAGTTGACATCGTGAGCTTCAAATTGATAGGCAGCATGTTAAAAATGGCCATTTACACGATTTTTAATGAGTTTTCAAAGTTAAGGTTCAGAATCTGGAAAAAGAATTTTTGCCAAATAGACAGAGGTGATTTCACAAAAATCTGACACTTTTTCCAATGGAATTGGTTCATAAGATTATTTTTCCTTGAAAAATCATTCAAAGATATTTTTATAGAATTTTGAACTACTCCATTTTGATTTTTCTAGATTAAGTTATGAATTTTTGAAGTTGAGCCAGAAAACCGGATTTTTACCTGATGAAGAGTAAAAATATGAAAATCAGCGTTTTTCATGGATTTTTGAGCCCAAGACCATCCAAGGTGGCCTAAATGGTTTTAATTAAATCCTAAGTGGATACGATAGTAAGGTGCGACAATATATGCATGAACATGCCTATAATATAATGCAATAATAAATAATGAATTGGCATGTATGAATAGGCTTAATGATGCATGGGATCAAGGGTATATTGGAATGATTGCATGCAAAGAAATATATAATTATGAGTTATTAATGTAAGTAAGGGAGAATAAGTTATCCCTAAATGAGCCACAAATTTGTGACAGAGTGGAAGTGAGGCAAATGATGAAATCTGCCTATGAAATCAGGCATGCTTAAAGCTCAATTCTTGAGCTTTAGAATTAGTATTTTACTTAAAATAGATGTGTGTGCTAAGAGTTATGACTGCTCAAAGTTAGGGTAGAGAAACTGAAAAGTATCATTTTTACTAAATAAACAATAAACTTCCACGAATTAACTATATGAATTTGATAGACCTTGTCGCTAGGTAATCAAAGTTTTACTAGGGAAATGCAGCAAGTAAGGCACTACCTAGGTCATTCTTCTCAAGGAACCTTAAGTTGTATTTTAATTCTTAACAATTCACTTTTAATTATCAAATTACCAAGATGAGAGCTTGAGTTTAGAAAAGAGAAATCAAAACAAGAAACAAATCTAATGAAAGGTAAATTGCAAATAAGATTCAGATAAGAGAAAGTAGTTCCCCTAGCAATTTATCCAACCTTCCTTGTTCAATCTTATAATTTGGAGTCTCTTAATGTCAATTAAATGGATAGATTCAGCTACTGCTCAAATCTCTCTTAACACAGATCAGAAACAACTTATCTTTACTAGATTCATTATCTTGTTCTGTGAGAAGGAAAATCAATTGACAAGAACACTTGAGAAGCAAATTACAATTCTCTAAGGATGACCACAACTGTGAATCATCAGTATATTCAACCAAAATTCAGATTTACAGAACAATAGTTCAAGTAAACGAATTAGTCTACAAATCAACAGAGAATCCTCTATTCAACTGAATTAAAGGACACAACTCACATCTGAATGTTCAATCAGATCTAAATCCCAAGAAATATAAATCTAATCATCCAACCTTCATTCTAACCACAATTGTTCAACTGAAACAAATGAACCTTAGAATAGAAAGTGGAAACTAGATCTGAATGACTCCCTGTTCAGCTCCATGAACTCAGGTCAGCTTCATTGCTAGAAGAACTTGGAAATTCAGCTACTCATACTCTGGATTAGGGTAGAAACAGCAAGAATTGATGAAAGATCCATAGTTGATCGGTAGAAATTGATGAATTTAGACGAAAATGGAAGAAAGAAGTGAGAGAGGGCGGAGAGAGCAAGAAAATCGCGTCTGGAGGGAAATGGGCAACTAAAAATCTGCTTCTGCTGAAGCGCGCGACTTCTGCTTTTAAATCTGGAAATTTCAGTCATCCGTCGTGGCGCCTCCGTCAATCCGCCGCGGCGCCTATCCTGTACGGCGTCGTTTTGATTAATGATCCTGTGCTTCATAAAAACTTCCATCCGTCGCGGCGCCTTAGTCCATCCGCCGCGATGCCTTTCACCGAGAATATCATTGGAAATCCGCCGTGGCGCCTTCTCATACCCACCGCGGTGCCTCAGACAGCACTGAAACTCCCTGAAATTCACACCAAAGCAGGGATCAAAAGTACACACATACAAAATCATATCAAAGCATGTAAAAACACCTGCAAAACCTCATAATTCTTCTCACCAACTCTTATGCACAATGGAAGCTAATTATGCCCTAAGTATGTAAATATAAATGGCAAAAGTATGTGTTTAGGGCTAGAAATGTATGCAAATAATGAGACTTATCAACTCCCCCACACTTAGCTTTTGCACTCCTGAGCAAATCAAGTCTAAACATATTGTGAAAGAGAAGGATGAGAGAAAGGAATAAGCAAGCTCAAAAGTTCAGGTTACAACTGAAGCCAACAATGATTCTTCAACCAACATCCATCCATGGAACATTCTAGTGCAAAGAAATCAAGCAATGATATGTAATTTATTCTAAGTGAATAAGATATTGAAGATCACACAAGGGATTTAGTGTATCGCTCAACTCACAAATATTAAAGGTTCTTTCACTCAATTCACTTATTCAAATGCTCTACCATATGCTTGTAATAGCTCTACCTTTCCACCACCTAAATACATAAGTGCTCAAGAATCAAGAGGACTTTTATGGCTTGTAAAGTAAGGGTGAGGAAGAAATGCACAAGAATGCATAGAAGGATAGAGATAATATGTGAATCAATGTGTAGAATTCAATAGCATTAGTAATGTTCAATTTAAGGGTTGATTTCTTGATCTTGAATTCTTAAGCTATAAAGATGCTTTTATTCCCACTTTCTTTTCCTTTCTTGCTTTTTCATTTATTTTCAACTTTTCTATTCTCTTTCCTCTTTTTTTTTTATATATTTCGCATGTTTCTTCTTTTCTTTTTCTCTTTCAGTTTTTTTTTTAAGCTCAAGTATGCACTTCCTCAAATCAATCCATTAATTGAATCCATCAAAATGCTAGTGAATTCTGAAAAGAATGAATGAAATGAAATATGCATCCTTGTAGGAAAGAAGTTTTATAATTGAGAGTGAGATGAATGGAAAAATTCAACTAAAAGGCTCAAATGGGTAACAAGGGATAACTCATGTAGGGGTTGGCCATTTGATCTAAGTAGCTAATTTGAATGAATGCCTCAATCATGTTCAAGAGTACTAATGTTACATGTGGTCTTGATTAAGAACTAAGACAAGTTCTAGAGAGCATAAGAACTAAGTGAATGCACACACCAGAAATGAATATAAAGGCTCAAAGAATCCTTCCAACTAGGCTTTGTCTTCCATATTCATTCACTTCAGTTAAAGAACACATCATGCTTAATCTCTATGCATTAGAAAATTTCACTTCAGGATATTTAATTTCCAAATCAAATCAGTCACAAATGTAACATTAGAATTCCTGAAGCAAGCTTAAACCTTCAAAAAGTTTTTGAAAACTGAGGTTCTACAAAAGACACAAAACACATAAAAACACAACATTCACTCCCCCACACTTGATCCTTGCATTGCCCTCAATGCAAATTTGAACAAAAGATAGCAAGGAAAATTGGTAAAGGAAGGAATGGAAAGAAACAACAGAACACTTTAAACAAACTAAAAACAACCTACACTTGCTACTAGTTATGCCCTCCCCCACACTTGTTCAAAAATGGAGTTCAAGATTGATAATAATCAAATAAACACAGACTAAAGTGTGTAAGGAAGGGGACAACCTGGAATTATGGTGGATCAAAATTCTCCTTGTAAATTTTGAGCAGGTGGCCATTGACCTTGAAAGTCTTACTGCTCTTCCCATCTAGCAGCTCTATCATGCCAAACTTGTGGACTTTAGTGACCAAGTATGGTCCTTCCCATCTAGTGCTCAGCTTCCCAGGTTTAAATGTGAATCGTGCTTTGTACAGCAACACTTTATCTCCAACCTTGAAAGTCTTCCTTAAAATTTGCTTGTCATGAATCATCTTCGTCTTCTCCTTGTAGAACCTGGAATTCTCATATGCTTCAAGTCTCAACTCTTCAAGTTCCTGTAATTGCAATAATCTTTCCATGCCAGCAGAATCAAAATCAAGGTTACATGCTTTTACAGCCCAAAGAGACTTATGTTCAATCTCAACCGGTAGGTGACATCTTACCATAAACCAATCTATAAGGAGACATGCCTATTGGGGTTTTAAATGCGGTTCTATATGCCCATAAAGCATCATCTAATCTGGCACTCCAATCCTTCCTAGATGGTTTAACTATGCGTTCCAACACCTTCTTGATTTCTCTATTTGCATTTTCAGCTTGCCCATTACTTTGGGGATGATAAGGTGTGGATGTCTTATGTGTTACACCATACTTAGTGAATAACCCTTGTAGCAATTTATTACAAAAATGAGTGCCATTATCACTAACTACTGCTCTAGGAATGCCAAATCTAGAAAAGATGTTATTTTTCAGAAATTTTAAAACAGTGGCAGCATCATTCTTTTTGGTTGCTATGGCCTCTACCCATCTTGAAAGATAATCAACTGCAAGAAGAATGTATGTAAAACCCATAGAAGGAAGAAAGGGGCCCATAAAGTCAATACCCCATACTTCAAATACCTCACAGAAAAGCATTGGGTGTTGGGGTAATTCATGTTTCTTAGTTAGGCTACCAAATCTTTGACAAATATCACAATTCTTGCAATACTCATAAGAGTCTTTAAAGAGTGATGGCCAATACAAACCATCTTCCAATATTTTTCTTGCAGTCTTGTTAGCACTAAAATGACCTCCACAAGTTTGAGAGTGGCAAGCATGCAGGATGTCTTGAAATTCTTCATTTGGCACACATCTTCGAATGATTTGGTCGCTGCATACCTTCCAAAGGATTGGAGGGTCCCAAATGTAGTGTTTAGACTCGCTTTTAATCTTCTGCACCTGAAAATGAGACAACGAAGAAGGATTTAGACCAGCAACTAAAAAGTTGACAATGTGACAATACCAAGGTTCCAATAGAGATAAGGCAGAAATAGAACAATCCTTAAACTCATCACAAACAAGATCTGAATCAATTACTCCCCTTGTAGTTTTTGGTAAGCGACTTAGATGGTCAGCCTGAAGGGTATTGAAAGACGACGCGCAGCGGAAAACAACACAAAATTTTAAAACTTTCAATCCCTTGCCCGGATCTACCGATCGCGTTTAAGTCAGGTAGTAAGAAGTATTACCTTCGGTGTTCGGTTTCCGAGTGGCTTGGTGATTCCGCCGTTCAGGATGCCTCTGCTCGCCTCCTTTATCGTTCGAAGTCGACAACTCCAGTCGGCTTCCTCTACTGGTATCCACACGAGTAGCCCTTAACCTCGAACGACGTGCTAGCGTCTATGTCCGTCTAGGGTTTTCAGAGAATCCGTCCACTCTTATCTCTCTTAGGCCGTCTCTTATCTGTTGGTACTCTCACACCTAAAACCCTAGCTCCTCATATCAAATATATAGGATGCTATAGGTTTAATGAATAATATTTAATTTCGAAATCAACTCTAAATTAATTCCAAAATTAATACAATATCAAATATTGCCTAATCAGATAAGAGAACAATTAAATAAATATGGTTTAAATTAAATCCGTCTCACAGATTTAATTCACTTATTTATTTAATAAAGAGATGACGGAATTAATTTATATATTTAATTTATCCTTATAAATTAAATCTAACAATTAATATCTCTTATATTTATATAATATATATATACGAATATATATATATACACATCCACCCTATATTATTCATTGAATCTGGACATATCTTAGATTCAATGAATCTGGACATCATAACTCGTGTTGGGCTATTTTGTGTGCGACCCTGTAGGCCCATATGAAGTTGGCAGTGGGCTATTAACTATAATGACTCACAAGTCGTAAGCGGTCTCTAGCAAGACATCACGACTACCCAAATCATATGAGGATCGTTGAACGATGTAACCTTTCATACAACCATATCACGTCCCTTTTGTCACACGACATTTTGGTCATGGATGAGGCATGGAGAACGTCATCCTCCTATTCATGACCGTTACTTTCTCGATCCCTGAGTAGTCTGAGTATAGAAACGGAACTACCTTTCCATTATAGTATGGCCATACATTTCTCAGACTCACTCATCGAGGGGCCCAGTAATGTCTCTCTACGAATGTGAGGGACAAATTCCATCTTGACCATTCACATTCCTCCGCATGAAAAAAACACTAAGCCTGAACATAGTCTTTATGATCACTCAGTCAAAAGTGACTTTTGACTAGGTCAAAGCTAAGCGTTTCTCATGTATGAATCCATGATGATCTCAGGTCAAAGGGCACAGTGACATGGTTTGTATATGAGAGAAGCTTATGACTTAACCCATGCAGCTCTCTCATAGCGGGTCGGTCCAACACCTTGTACTCTTACATGTGCCTATGACTTTAATTTATATCTCTATATATCCTTAAAGTCATACTGGTCTTATTTCATCTTTGCTCCCACATAGATGACCGACCAGGGACATTTAGGATAAACCATGAGTTATCCAAGGATAGTCATCACAATAAACATGCAAATAATATGATAACGTAATTAATAAATTCATAAATCAACAATGTTCATAGCAAAATGATTGGCCCCTATGGCACAATTTCCAACATCCTCCCACTTGCACTAGGTACAATCATTAATTTGTCTAATTCCGATTGACCTAACATGACGTTCATGCTTTGCTTGCACAAGCGGCTTTGTTAGAGGATCAGCAACATTGTCTTCTCCTGCTACTTTGCATATTTTTATATCACCTCTATCGTTGATTTCTCTGATGAGATGAAATCGCCTGAGTATATGCTTGGTCCTTTGATGTGACCTAGGCTCTTTGGCCTGTGCAATAGCACCGCTGTTGTCACAAAACAAAGTTATTGGATCTGAGATGGTAGGTATCACCCCAAGTTCAGTAATGAACTTCCTTATCCAAACGGCTTCCTTAGTTGCATCAGATGCTGCTATATACTCAGCTTCCGTTGCAGAATCCGCTATAGTGCCTTGCTTAGAGCTCTTCCAGCTTACTGCTCCATTATTCAGGATGAATATATATCCTGATTGCGATTTACTGTCGTCCTGGTCAGTTTGGAAACTTGCATCTGTGTAACCAGTTACACAGAGCTCATCATCTAATCCACCATAGACCAACAATAAGTCCTTAGTCCTTCTTAAGTACTTAAGGATATTCTTGATAGCAGTCCAATGGCCTTCACCAGGGTCCTGTTGATATCTGCTAGTCATACTTAAGGCAAACGAGACATCCGGTCGAGTACATAACATGGCGTACATGATAGATCCTATGGCCGAGGCATATGGAACCTTACTCATGCGACCTCGCTGATCAGGTGTACTAGGACACAAATCCTTGCTGAGGTGAATACCATGAGACATGGGTATAAAACCCCTCTTTGATTCCTACATACTGAACCTATGCAGTATTTTGTCTATGTATGTGCTCTGACTTAGTCCTAGAAGTCTTTTAGATCTATCTCTATAGATCCTAATTCCTAGGATGTAGGTGGCTTCACCCAAGTCTTTCATTGAGAAAGACTTTCCTAACCAAGACTTGACAATCTGCAAGGTAGGAATGTCATTCCCAATAAGTAGGATGTCATCGACATAGAGTACCAAAAACACAACTGTGCTCCCACTAACCTTCTTGTACACACAAGGTTCATCAGCATTTTGAAGAAATCCAAACCCTTTGACTACTTCATCAAAACGATGATTCCAACTCCGAGATGCTTGCTTCAATCCATAAATGGACCTTTGAAGTTTGCACACCTTACCAGAGTCCTCAGAACGCACAAACCCTTCAGGTTGTGTCATGTACACATCCTCAAGTAGCTTTCCATTAAGGAATGCTGTCTTGACGTCCATCTGCCATATTTCATAGTCATAATATGCTGCAATGGCAAGGAGGATTCTGATTGACTTGGCCATTGCAACTGGGAAAAAGTCTCATCATAGTCCACACCATGAGTTTGATTAAATCCTTTTGCAACCAGCCGTGCCTTGTAGACATTTACATTGCCATCCATGTCGGTTTTCTCCTTAAAAACCCACTTGCACCCGACGGTTTTTACACCTTCAGGTGGATCGACTAAGGTCCAAACCTGATTGTCGTACATGGATTGCATCTCAGACTTCATGGCATTAAGCCATTTTTCAGAGTTTGGTCCCACTATAGCCTCTTGATAGGTAGTCGGCTCATTCTGCTCAATGAGCAACACATCACGATTGTCAGAAATCAGAAATCCATATCTCTGAGGCTGAAACCGTGCCCTATTAGATCTCCGTGGACCTTGCGTGACTTGAGGAGTCTCAACAACTTGTTGTGAGTTATCTCCGATTTCCACTGTAGGTCTGTGGTGTCTTGTGGCTCTCGAACTTCTTCGAGCTGTACCTTGCTCCCACTGGTTCTTTTAGAGATAAACTCTCGTTCGAGAAAGATACCATTTCTGACAACAAACACTTTGTTATCGGTGGGGTTGTAGACATAGTATCCCTTGGTTTCCTTAGGATATCCCACAAAAAGGCACTTTGAGGATTTGGGCGCTAATTTATATGAGGCTTGTTGCTTAACATAGACCTCACATCCCCAAATCTTGAGAAAAGACAAACTAGGTTTTCTCCCAGTCCATATCTCATAGGGAGTCTTTTCAACTGCCTTAGATGGAACACGATTCAGTGTGAACGCAGCTGTCTCTAGGGCATGGCCCCAAAAGGACGGTGGAAGATCTGTTCGACTCATCATGGATCGAACCATATCTAATAATGTTCGATTCCTCCGTTCAGAAACACCATTCCATTGTGGTGTTCCTGGAGGAGTCAATTGTGAGACTATCCCACAACTCCTAAGATGATCAATGAACTCTTGGCTCAAATATTCACCACCCCGATCAGATCGAAGGGTTTTAATTGTTTTTCCAAGCTGGTTTTGTACTTCATTTTGAAATATCTTGAACATTTCAAAAGACTCGGATTTATGTTTCATCAGATAGATGTACCCATATCTGCTAAAATCATCTATAAATGTGATGAAGTACGAATAACCTCCTTTGGCATTTGTATTCATCGGTCCACACACATCTGTATGTATGAGGCCCAACAAATCTGTGGCCCTCTCACTGTGCCCAGTGAAAGGTGACTTAGTCATCTTTCCTAACAAGCAAGACTCGCAAGTATCATATGATTCAAAATCAAATGAGTTGAGAAATCCATCTTGATGGAGCTTAGAAATGCATTTCTCATTTATGTGACCTAGACGACAGTGCCAGAGGTATGTCGGATTCAAATCGTTTGGTTTGCCCTTTTGGCGGTTATGTTATAGATATTTCCATGATTGAGTTGTTCTAAATTCAATATATAATGATCACCATGCAAATCACCATGAGCATAGAAAACATCATTACGATAAATAGAACATCTACCATTCCCAGCAATGGAAGTATAATCTTCCTTATCCAAATAAGAAAGAGAAACAATGTTACTACTCAAAGCAGGAACATAATAGCAATTGTTCAAAACTAACAAAAGCCCAGTGGGCAGAACTAATTCATAAGCGCCTACAGCTAAAGCAGCAACCCTTGCTCTGTTTCCAACTCGTAGGTCAACTTCGCCCTTCTTCAGCTTCCTACTGTCCTTTAGACCCTGCACATTCGTACAAATGTGAGAACCACATGCAGTATCTAATACCCATGTAGTGGAAGTAGAAAGATGAATGTCTATAACATAAATACCTGAAGTGATAGCCCCGCTATCCTTCTTGTTCTTTTTCAAATCTTCGAGGTAGAGCTTGCAATTCCTCTTCCAATGACCAGGTTCATTGCAAAAGAAGCAGACTCCTTCCTTTGGAGGCTTTCCCTTCTTTGGTGCAGGCTTGGTTTGAGGATTGCCTGACTCTCTGGTCTTACCGGATGAGCCATGACCTTTTCCTTTGCCCTTGCCTTTGCCTTTCTTCTTCATATCCTTTCCTTTCTGAACCATCAAAATAGAGCTGGGCTTCTTCTTAAGACTCGGCTCAGCAGTTTTAAGCATCCCATGCAGTTCAGAAATAGATTTCTCCATGTTGTTCATGTTGTAGTTCATGACAAACTGGTCATAACTTTCGGGGAGTGAGTTCAAGATCAAATCTGTAGCTAACTCCTGGCTCATGGGAAATCCAAGCCTTTCAAGGTGATCAATGTACCCTTTCATCTTTAAGACATGAGCACTGACTGATGCACCTTCAGCCATCTTGCAGGAATGTAAGGCCTTAGTAGTCTCATACCTCTCTTGCCTTGCCTGTTGCTGGAACATTTCCTTGAGATGGACAATCATCTCATAAGCCTCCATGTGTTCTAGATCTCTTTGGAGTTCTGGAACCATCGTGGCAAGCATCAAGCATCCCACATCGACAGAGTCTTCCTTATGCTTTGCGTAAGCATCTCTCTGAGCTCTAGGAGCATTGGCTGCTGGCTCTTCAGGAATGGGTTGATCTAGGACATGTGCCTTTCTTTCATGCTTGAGAACAATTCTCAAGTTCCTAAACCAGTCAAGAAAGTTTGTCCCATTGAGTTTGTCCTTCTCAAGGACAGATCGCAACGATAATGTAGCAGTATTACTAGTCGTCATGATTCTACAATTAAAAAATATGCAATTGTATTAGCAATCTCCCACTAAATATACAACCCTCAATGCATTAATTAGTGGGCTAAGATCCATATTTGGCTTAAACTTAAGTCCGCTTTGGCAGGACGCTTAAAATTAAGTTATTTAGGTAGGTAACACCTTTACCAATTACATCGAATGTAACTCTTAGATGTTTATGGGATTCTATCATCATATGATCCGGCATGTCTTAATCCCATCTAATGCCTTGAGACCCAAAACCGTTTTGTTAGTCTCAATTAAGTCAAACAATATCAAACATATGTGAGTAGCACCATTACTCTTGCTTATCTCCCCAAGATAACTTAAATGCACCCACTTTGGTGGAGCCTACAATTGAGTGATCGAGGTTTTGACAAGTGTTCATTAATTGACGGCATTATGACTTAAGATTTCATTTAGAGGGCTTAATTAACTATCTGGTTTACTAGAATGCATGTATCGCAGTTGTATCTCATACAAGTAATATGCATATAAAACATACATAGAGTAACATAATCATAAGATGTATGATTTTAAACGTGACTCAATATGGCTCACCTACCCTAAGTCCCCTCAAGCCAATGAGAGGAGCTCTCTAATAAGAAAAGGAAAATTACATAAAGAAACCTCATTTTTAACATTGAGGGGAGTGAGATGAGAAGAGAATGTACATGGAGAGAAATTAGAGGAAGGCACGACACGCAGGCCGTATTTAGAAAAATTACAACATTTGTAATCTAGAGCCATATTGATCACCATACCCAAACAGTCAAGAATCAATATTCATACTATGTGAAGGGCAATCAAGTTACAAAACTAAAACATTCATACATCAAGAAAGGCAGTATAGGTTACGATTAAGTTGCGCTAGGATTAGATAGCCACGGCGGTCCCACTAGCTGGTTAGCGGGGGGGTCTAGGGGCAGCGCCCCGAGAAGAAAATTTTTTTCGATAATTCCAATTCGGTTTTCTTCCAATTCGGTTTTCTTAGATCCCCGTCAATGTCAATTGATCAATATCAATTAATCGCACACACATGTATTACATACATGACCGCCTTACGCACAATCGCACATACATGTAACGAACGAATTCAGTTTCAATTCGGATTCCCTATATGTCATACATAATCTCCTACGACGATTATCTTCTACGTTCTTAACGGTTATTTTCGCACAAGGATTGTACAATAGGCACGTTCAATTCGAATTACAGGTTATACAACTATGCACATTCAATTTGAATTACAGAAACAACTAGTCAGACATAGCGCACACGATCGACCAAGACATTCAACATACATCATATGTATCAAACAACCGAACCTAACTTAAACACAGAACGGCACGGCTCTGATACCACCGAAGGGTATTGAAAGACGACGCGCAGCGGAAAACAACACAAAATTTTAAAACTTTCAATCCCTTGCCCGGATCTACCGATCGCGTTTAAGTCAGGTAGTAAGAAGTATTACCTTCGGTGTTCGGTTTCCGAGTGGCTTGGTGATTCCGCCATTCAGGATGCCTCTGCTCGCCTCCTTTATCGTTCAAAGTCGACAACTCCGGTCGGCTTCCTCTACCGGTATCCACACGAGTAGCCCTCAACCTCGAACGACGTGCTAGCATCTATGTCCGTCTAGGGTTTTCGAAGAATCCGTCCACTCTTATCTCTCTTAGGCCGTCTCTTATCTGTTGGTACTTGATTGAGCTCAAAATATTAATTTCTTTTCATATCTATCCATGATTTTTGTCATCTTTCTGGTCCTTTTAAGTGAAATTGTGCTTAACTGAGATTTATGGTTCTTACTTTGAGTTAGTGTCATTTTGAGGATTAAATTGTCATAATTGGTTGTTAATTGGATTCAATTAACTCTAGGACAATTGATACTTCAATTTGTTACTTTTATTGTAGGACACTAAAGATTTGGGGTCAGAATTGAAGAACTCAAGGCAAAAGAAACAAGAGAAGATCCTCTGCCTAGGTTCGCCGCGGCCAACATCTCACTTCGCCGCGGGCGAAATCCCATCCGTGAAGGCAGGTCTCTGCCATGTTTCGCCGCGGCGAACCCCTCGGAGCAGCAAATTCCAGACCCGACCATTTCGGGAAATTTTGACCTACCCATCCCCAAAAACCGACCCATGCACGTAAGTTTCGGGTTAGAAACCTATTTTAGGTATGATGACAGCAGATGACGAGGATGAGCCTCCACCTTCGTATCTTTCATCCTCTTCTCTCATTTTCACCTCAGAAAACCTAATCCCATTTCCATTTTTCCATCTGCTGCTACCATGGCTGAAGACATTATCTAGTTGGAGTTGGTTCAAGTTAAGTTATGACAGCTAAGCTCCAACTCTTGAATATGGTGGAAGGAGCATGAGTTCCAAGAGCTTCAAAGGGAGTTAGCTTCATCTATGAGTTCTAGTTCTTTATTTATGAATTCTAGGTCTAGGATTGTAAATTTGAGCTGAGCTATTTTGATTATGGTTGTATCAATTCTGGATGATTGTTTTGTGTATTGGGATTAGTTAATGTTGATTTGAGCTTTAATATATGTGGTTACATATATGTTTCTAGCATCCCTTTTGATACTCTTGTCTTGCATGGTAAAGTGTGATGTTGAGTTGATCTGAGCTTGCATTTAACCAAGTGCATTAATTAATCTTAATACACACACCAAGTGGCTTAATAGGATCTTATGAATGGGTGACATTTAAGATCCTAGACTTAAAGGGTTCTTTAAGGTTTTCATTAGAAGACTTGGTGATTTCTACTCCAAAATTATTTTGAACTATGATTGCTTCAAAGATTATATCAAGAGATTTCATATCATTAACTTCACTTCATCACCACTATCTTAGAAAAATCAAAAACATAGTAACTTAGATCAGTATTCATTGCATTTAGTTTTGGCATTTCATAATGGCTAAAAACACCAAAAACCCCTTTTCATTACTCTGCATAGCATTAATCTAACTTAGACATCTAATTTAGGCTCCAAAAGAGAACGACCCGAGTTTGCTCTACTGCATAGCTTGGATAAATTTGAGCGAGAACCTCTAAGCGAACGACAGAAAGGCTCTCTTTCAAGTGGCGCCGTTGCCGGGGAGCAAGAAATTGGTTCTCTAGGTTAGCTTGTGCTATTTGATTGACTTTTGAGGTTTTTGATCTGTATGGGTAGCATTTAGGGTAGTTTAGTTGCATATTTGTTCATAGTATGGTTTTCATCTTGCATAGCATCAAAATTTTTGGAAATACAAACAATATACTGATTTTCTTGATTTTCTTGATTTTCAGCATTTCTCACGTTGCATCAGTGAAGTCCAGTGTCTGATAAGCATACTGCCCACTTTCGCCGCGGCCACATTACCTTTCGCCGCGGCCAACTTTTCGAATTACTGAAGAAATTCCCTCGGGATACTTTCGCCGCGGCCAACCTGTTATTTCGCCGCGGCCAACTCTTTGAAAAACCGAAGGAATTTCTCTCGGGACACTTTCGCCGCGGCCAACCCCTTTTTCGCCGCGGCCAACTCCCGACAATCAGACATCTGGTCTTCTCTGCAAACTTTCGCCGCGGCCAACCCCTGATTCGCCGCGGCCAAACTTCTCTGAAAGTTTTTAACACGTGCATTCAGCTTCTTTATCTGTGCATACTTACTCATACCCCACCCAATACATACTCACTCATCCATACATACTAATACTCATCCATATACTTTCATACTCACACCTTACACTTGCATCCATCACATTGCATACTTTTATTTGACTTTGTGTGCTGCAAGTCAATTTTGTTACTTTTTCTCTTGTGATACTTATTTTGCATGCCACGAAAAACAAGCTTGTGCCCTATAACCCTGAGATTGAGAGAAGACTCACAGAGATAAGAAGAGAGAAAGAGTCGGAGGGACAAGTGAGTTGGTGATCGAGCAAGAGAATATTTCAGTGGAATCTAGCCTATCCAGTAGTGAGAGTGAACCTACTGACCAAGAGATAATGGCTGATTTACCACAAAACCAACCTCATCCTAACCCCAATGCCAACCAAGTAAGGAATGGAGGCAATGGAGGAAATGGTGAGCAAGAGAGAGTGGGAGAAAATAATGGGAACCCTAGAAGAAGAACAATTAGGGAAGCCACCACATCTGATGTTAACTTTGACCCATTTA
Source organism: Neltuma alba (assembly GCF_004799145.2). Taxonomy (NCBI): domain Eukaryota; kingdom Viridiplantae; phylum Streptophyta; class Magnoliopsida; order Fabales; family Fabaceae; genus Neltuma; species Neltuma alba. The sequence continues at coordinate 259,975 of NW_021636847.1, forward strand.
CTGCTGCATGTCCAAATTTTGAAGTTAATTTTGAGATTAAGGGTTTATTGATTAACTCTCTTCCTAAATTTCATGGCTTGACAGGAGAAGACCCATACCTCCATTTGCAATCTCTTTCCATGATTTGTCAGAGTATGAAGCCTGTGGGAGCATCGTTGGACCAAGTGCTATGGAAGGTTTTTCATCTATCCTTGGAAGGCAAGGCTAGGGAGTGGTACATGAGCCTTCCAAGACATGTAGCTGATGCATACCATAGCTGGGGGAACTTAAGGAAGGCATTTTTGGAGAAATACTTTCCGGCTTCTCGAACTTCATCAATGAGGAAGGAGATTTATTTATTCTGCCAAGCAAGACTACGATGAATCCCTCTACGATTACTGGAATAGATTTCAGGACCTACTTTCAAGATGCCCACATCATCAAATTCCGGATGAGCAACTGGTGCAGTACTTCTATGATGGGTTGAAGAACCAAGAGAAGGGTATGTTGGATGCTGCATCGGGAGGATCTTTAATAGACTCTACTGCTGCAGAAGCTTGGGATTTGATAAAGAAGATGGCTCTGAATCATCAACAACATGGGGTGAGAGATACAAAAGGAGTACATGAGATGGGAGCTGCTTCGGTGCACAACAGAAGAATGGACGCTTTGGAATCAAAGGTAGGATTCTTTGGAAGCCAAGTGACATCTCAACTATCTTTGATCACTGCTGAATTGAAGAATATGAGTGTGCATCGCCCATCCACTCCTATGGACATTACAGCGCCTAGTTGTGACACATGTGGATCAGTCATGCATATATCTAGCGTTTGTCCGGGCCGTTATGAGGAAGTGTCCGCAGTCTTCCAAGGCCGCCCAAATCAAAAATGGGACCCCTATTCCAACACTTACAATGAGGGTGGAAATCAAACCCTCGATTGGGCTGGAGGAATGATGATAGTAGACCTCCAAATAGATTTCAGAAGAGTGGAGGAGCTGGTCCATCTTCAAACCAGTTCCAAAACCAGTCTCAAGCCCTTGCGGTCCCACCCACCTAGGATGAAACGAATCAACTTCTACAGAATATGATGGCTTTAATGAAGGAAGAAAGGGCTGCCAACGCTACTCAGTTCAACTCCTTAGCTTCACTAATTCAACAAGATTCATCCAAGAATGATGCTAGATTTAGTGCTTTGGAAAAGAGAATGGAGCAATGGGAGACTAAATCTGAGAACATGAACTCCTATGTTACTCAGTTATCCAACAACATGAGTGAGCAACAAGCTAGAAGCAGTGGCACCATTCCTTCCAATACCGTCATAAACCCAAAGGGTTTGAATGCAATCGCGCTACGAAGTGGGAAGCAAGTAAGATTCAGTGAAGAGGAAGAGGAATCAGTTGATGAGGAGATTGAGTGTGATAAGCCTCTTCCTAAACATTCAAGAGTTAAGAATTCTGAGAGTGCAAAAGAGAGAGAATTGCTAGATGAAAAGAAGTCAACTCTTCTAAGTAGCAAAGGAGCAAAATCTGAGAGTAATTATGAGGAAGCAGCATCAAAGGAGCATGATGGGTCATCTAAGCATGGAGCTGGTAAGCTGAATGATAAAGAGGTAAATCTCAAAGACCTTCCTTTTCCTAATTCATACTTGATAAGCAAAAGAAAGACTGAAACTAAATTTGAAAAAGATGTGATTGATTTGTTCAGTAGAGTGGAAGTTAATATTCCTTTGCTTGATCTTGTTAAGAGAGTTCCTGCTTATGCTAAATACCTTAAAGACCTGTGTACCCATAAGAGGAAGTTTAGACCAAATGAAAGAGTCCAAGTGAGCTCGAATGTGTCTGCCCTGTTTAAGCCTCAAATCCCTGTGAAATGCCAGGACCCTGGATCCTTCACCATCCCTTGCACAATAGGAAAAGTTTCTATAAGGGGAGCCTTACTAGATCTAGGAGCAGCTATTAATGTGATGCCTAAGTCTGTATACACTTCACTAGGAGTCAAGACGCTTAAGTCTACCACTGTAGTACTCCCGTTGGCTGATAGAAGTATTAGGTATCCGGAAGGCATCATAGAGGATATTTTGGTTCAAGTTAAGGATTTGGTCTTTCCTGCTGATTTTTATGTACTTGATATGTCCTCTGAACTTGTCCATGACACCACACTGATTCTTGGTAGACCCTTCTTGAGGACTGCTAACACTATGATTAGCATGAAAGAAGGTACCATCACTATGGAAGTAGGAGATCATAAGGTTTGTTTTAACATGTATGAAGCAATGAGGCATCTTATGAAGACTATTCTCTCTTGGGTGTAAATATGATTGATGTTGCTGTTGATGATATCTGTTCTGAGTTTGAATTGCTAGATGATTCCTCTAGTTCTGAACTTTATTCAGTTATTTCTGATGATGAGGATGACATTATTTCTTTTCTTTTCTTCATCCCTTTACTCTACACCTTCTTCTTGCTCATGTGGTGATAAAGATACATGCCTTGATTGCACTGTGTTTAATTGTATGCTCTCCCTCCACATGCATTCTCTATTTCCTCCTCCCTTGACCCCAATTTAGACTTTGATCCCTCTATTGTCAGCGATAATTCCCTTGGGGAAGGTTTTTCTGTTGCTATTTCAGATATGGAGGACGAAGTCATGGAAGAGATTCCCTCTAAGGCAGTTGCTGTAGATCAACTACAAGTTGGTTCAACGCTTGGAGAGGAAGCTATCTGCAAGGTTGAGGAATTTTCACTGATTGAAGGAAAGGGGAGTAATTTTTCTCTCTTGAACTTCATAATTTGATTCCATCTATTGTGCAACCACCTACTCTTGAGTTGAAACCCCTGCCCCCTACTGTGAATTGCTTTTTCTAGAGTCTGATGAGCGATTACCGGGCATTATAGCTAACTCCCTATCTAAGGTTGAGGAAGAAAGACTCCTTACTTTTTGAGAGAGCATAAGAGGGCTATTGGGTGGACTTTAGCGGACATTCCTGGAATTAGTCCAGCCATTTGCACACATAGAATCTTGCTTAGTGAAGGTTCAAATCAGTGAGACAACCCCAGAGAAGACTAAACCCCCTGATTCTTGATGTGGTTAAAAAGGAAATTACCAAACTTCTAAGTGCTGCTGGATCATCTATCATCCCATCTGATAGTGAGTTGGGTTAGTCCAATACATGTAGTGCCAAAAAGAGTG